>NW_026067915.1:11869418-11935647 GCF_014885135.2 Alexandromys fortis | reverse complement strand
GACAGAAAATTAGGTAGGCGGAGTAGACAGAGGAGAATGCTGGGAAAAAGAAGCTTAGTGGAGGAGTCGCCATGGTTCTCCCGCTCCAGACAGATGCAGGTTAAGATCCTCCCTGGTAAGCCAGCTCGTGGGCTACACAGAATATTAGAAATGGGTTAGAACAATATGTAAGAGCTAACCAATAAGAAACTGAAACTAGCCGGGCCAGACAGTGTTTAAAAGAATACAGTTTCCGTGTAATTATTTCTGGGTATAAACTAGCCATGCGGGCGGCCGGGTGCCGGGGACGCAGCCCTGCCGCTCCTATTTCAACACTCCCCCACTTGGATTTCCCACCTAGATATATTCTGCCTGACTGTTGGCCTTAACCAATGACAATAAGATATATTCGCAGCATGCAGAAGGGCATCTCACATTATTCTCCCTGGCTCCTGACCTTCACTAAAGCTGTAGGGAGGAAGCCAAGATCCTCTATGACAAGTTCCCCATGGCAGCATGGGAGAATCCCAGGGAAGAAGGGGAGAAGGTCTCCTCAGAAAGAGGGATCCAGAGAGAGCTGCAGAGAGGGGAGCAATAGTTCAGCTGAGCTGTGAACAAAGACATCGTTCATGAATGCCAGTTAAAGGGAAACATCTTTGGAAAAGAAAATATGAAAAAGACAGAAGAGTGACCCCATCTAGGACAGTCACTAGAGTGTGGTCCACAGGGACTTAGACTGAGAGAGGTGAAGGATGACTTTGAAGGAAAATGCTGCAGGAGGAGATTGAAATGTGCCCTTTGCTGCTTGCAATGCATTTTAAAATGTGGATAGGTTTTAGTGGAGTTTTTTCACTTTTCTTGAATAGAAAGGAAGGAGAAATGGAACCTCTGTGGTCTCTCTCTGTCTCTCTTTCTCTGACTCTCTATCTCTGTCTCTCTCTGTCTCTTTCTTGTGTGTATGAGCATATGCTCATGCACACATGTGTGTGCATAGGAATGGGTGTGTGCAAAGATGCCTGCAGGTACACTTGCACTGTGTGTGTGTGTGTCTGTGTGTATGTGAAGTCAGATGTCAATAGCAAGTGTCTACTTCAATGATTCTCACCTTATTTTCTGAGGCTATTCCTGGAGTTTACCTCAAACGAGCAGTCAGTGAGCTGTAAGAGCCTTCTGTCTCTGCCTTCCAGTGCTGGGATCACAGACACGTGCGTCTGTGTCCAGCTTTTATTGGAACCCAGGTCCCCACACTGGGATCGCAGACACATGATTCTGTGTGACTTCCGGTGCTGGGATCACAAGCACATGATTCTGTGCCCAGCTTTGACCAGAATCTAGGTTCTCACACTTGTATAACAAGACTTTCCTGACTGCACCATCTCTCCAGCCCCTGTAGCTGTCTTTCTTAAATCCCATCTGATTACCTGCTCCAGCCACAGCAATCTACAAACTTCTATTTGTTCTCTCTGCTTTCCGTTATGATGACAATTGATTTACGAGCAAGTTCAATGTGGTCCTTTCAGGCATTCTGAATCACTCTGACAGCAGCCCTCCAAATAGATCAATTTCTGCCTTTACAGTTTCAGTCCCAGCAAACCAACATTGTGTTAAACTCGGAAGAATTCTCCATGTTTGAGAAACATATAAAAAGGTAATAGTAAATGAATCTCCAAGGGCCTGAGATAATATTATACCCACACTGAATAGAAGTAACCAGCATATTTCACTGAAGGTCATTTGTTTACTAAGGGAATCCTGTGCCCAGTATGGCACAGAATAGGATTATTCTGTAGCTCTTGTTTGCCTGTGTTAACCATCACCTGACTTTGAATAGAAAATACGTGTCCTAGCCACTAGCCCATGAGTCAGATACAACTTGAACATACAGCAAGTTAGACAACTCTTTATTTATACCCAAAGTGTTGGTTGCTGTTATCTTTGTCATTTGGATGTGAAATGTCTCCCCAAGAAGCTTGAGAGTCCCAGCTAGCGTCCTATTTTGTAGGGTTATGGAATCCTTAAGAGGTGGTCCCAAGCTGGAATCAGGAAGTCACTTTGGGCACATCTTACTGTTGATTCCTTCTGTCTTTCTCTCTCAGCTGCCTGTCTACCGTGAAGTAGGCAGCCTCTTCCATATGTTCCCACCTCCATGATGCTCTCCTTCATCACAGGTTCATAACCAAGGGAATCAGTTGTCGGCTGAAATCTCTACAGCTAAGAGCCAAAATAAACCTTGCTTCCTGGATTCCGTGACAATGATGGGAAAATGAACTCACTTCGGGGAGGTGGGACTTTGGGAGCCTCCTCTCCATTCGCTTATCCTATTTCCTAGATCTGCACTGGTAACACTGATGCTTTTGAAATCACTGAAGTCCTAGTAAAAGAGAGGCTAAGAAAGTTGCTTTCCAAAAGAAGCCTGGACCACACTCCTTGCATCTGTATTCATTGTTAAGTCATTAGGCAAATAGTCATGAATTTTCTGCAATCAATCCTTTCCCCATAACAGGACTACATGCTCTACATTTAGGCTGATTAAAAGGGATGAGGTAATGCATGTCCCTGTTACTTGCAAGCTGTGAAGTTCTTTATAAATGTAGGCTATTACCACTACTCATGAATCTTACCAGCTAAAAGGGTCAGAGATAAGATATAATTATGCTGATGTCACCAATTTTCCATGAATTAACATTGTCTATTTGATCAAGGACTCTGTAGACCATTGCAATTTTAAGAATATCTCTGGGTAATGGACCAGGGAAGATCAAAGTATTCTCTCTTGTGTCTTATAAGAGATATAGGAAATAGTTTTCAACCTCATTGCTCGTCAAAGAATTGGAAATTAACTGGTTTGGAGGAGATGGTGATATAGCTCAATTGGTAGAGTACTTGCCTAGTATGTGAGAGACCCTGTGTACATTCTCCAGAGCAACATAAAAACCAAACAAGGTAGGTTAGTACCTTTTCTTTTTGCTGTGACTAAATACATCATGACAAGCAACTAAAAGGGGGAGGAGTTTCTGGGGTCCACAGTTGTGAGTCTCCTCCTCCTTGACCAAAGGTCAGAGAATTCCAGTTTATTCCTGCTCCTCCAAAGGAGATTGGCAGGAGGTTCTAGGGAGTGGCTGCCTGCAGGACACTTACTTGGCCCAAGGGTTTGGTCGTTATGTGTCCTATCCAAACAACAGAGTGCTTGACTGAGGATGCTCTGTTTATTCTTTATATCACGTTAATGAAGTCTGATGTCTCCCCTTCCCTTTTGGAGTGGGGTATATGTGGAAAATATATGTGGAAAATAAACACAGATGATTTTCAGTATTCCCTAAATTTCCCTCCTGGTACTGTTCTATGTTTCTGTCTTTTATTTTTCTTATATCTCTGTTGCTAATGGCTGAAAGACACTTGAGGAAATGCTCAATGTCCTTAGCCATCAGAGAAATGCAAATTAAAACAACTCTGAGATTCCATCTTCTACCTGTCAGAATGGTCAAGATCAAAAACACTGATGATAGCTTACACTGGAAAGGATGTAAAGGTAAAGGAAACATCCTGCATTGCTGGCGGGAGTGCAAACTTGTACAGCCACTTTGGAAATCAGTGTGGCGATTTCTCAGAAAATTATGAAACAATCTACCTCAGGACCCAGCAATACCACTTTTGGGTATATACTCAATAGAAGCTCATTCATACCACAAGGACATGTGCTCACCTATGTTCATAGCAGCATTATTTGTAATAGCCAGAACCTGAAAACAACCTAAATGCTCCTTGATCAAAGAATGGGTAAGGAAAATGTGCTACATTTACACAATGGATTACTACTCAGTAGTTAAAAAACAATGACATCTTGAAATTTGCATGAAAATTTATGGATCTAGAAAAAAAACATATTGAGTGAGCTAACCCAGACCCAGAAGGACAAATAAAATATGTATTCACCTGTAAGTGGCTTTTCAACATAAAGCAAAGAAAAACTAGCCTACATTTCACAACCCTAGAGAACCTAGACTACAAGAAGACCCTAAGAGAAACATATATGGATCTAAATAGGAAGGAGAAAAAGACAAGATCCCCTGAGTAAATTGGGAGCATGGGGGTCATGGGAGAGGATAGAGGAAAGGGAGGGGGCAGAGAAAAATGTATAGCACAATAAAAACAACTTAAAAAAGAAAAATACATTTACATTTAAAAAATAAAAAGAAAAGCTATGTTAAAAATTGAGAGGGAGAGAGAGAGACAATAATTCTAATCCTCACACTCCTACCCTGGAATGTGTGGATCTAGTCAAGGCTGGACCATGACAGGGGGTGGCTATTCAGACTTGGACACACAGTCTCTTGCAGCAGAAAAGGCAAGAGGACAGGAAGAAGATGCAGCTGGCCACATTGCATCTGTATTCAGGAAGCAAAAGAGTGGACGGGAAATGGGTTATGCTATAAAGCCTCAAGGCCCACCCCTACATGACCCACTTTCTACAGCAAGTGTTCATCTATTAAGGGCTTAGCAACCTTCCAAATACAGAGCAAACAAACAGCTGGACCAGTGCTCAAACACACGAGCTAATGAACTTTCAAGCCACAACACTGGGGTTCCTGTTTGTTTTAATTCTAATGATATCTTGAGGCTTCAGACACTCAGGTCAGCCTTCAATCAATCATATATAAGAAGACGGTAGATTTTAGGTTTTTTTTTTTAAGTAAGGGTATAAAACTGATCATTTTAAGCATAACATGCCATTTTCTTGAGATATGAAGAAAATGTAAAGGAAATTCTTGCAAACAAAAGGATCCTGGATCTTTTCAAAAGAAGTATTGAAAGCTTAAGATCAATCATGGTATTAAGTAGAAACACTTGCTTAAAAAAAAATCACATCGTGTGTCAGAATAAGGAAATGCAGACTGATTATGCTAGAGAGGACCAGCCTATTCATAAAAAGAAAGTTTGAAATGTAATGACTAGTTCAAATGTTATGGGAGGATTAGATCTTAAAGGTCAGGTAGAGTGATGTAAGAGAGGAAGACAGATCCAGACTTAACAGGTCTTAAAGAGAACATCAAAAGAGAAGAGAGCTGTCTCAGCAATTAAGACGTTTGAAAAGGAGCCAAAGAAACGCACAGTCGAAGGGAAATGACTCTCTGAAGGAGACTAAGTGTCTCTACCAGAGAGAACCAGGACACAAGGTCCTAAGAAGAGGTGATTTCATAAAACTGCATAGACTGACCAGTGTGAAAATGGCTGGGAATCTTGGTTGTCTATGCTGTGCCTACAGATAATATGGGCAGACTTAAAAGGGTGGGGTTAGGAGGACCAGCCCCAAATAGAGATCCATCACGCAATCTGTTTTACAGTAGCACAGCCATTGGGAATAGATCGGAAGTACATCATGTCTGCAAGGTTTCGCTCAGACAGACCACAGCAATCCATGAGCCCCTATTGCCATCTCTACCTAATGCAAGTAAACTAGAAATAAAGCCACCTTTACCTCTAAACCTTGTTGAAGCTTGCCTTGATTTCCCCACAAGCCTAACTTTCTCTCGTTAGAACAAATTTAAAAAGTAAAGAAAAAAATAATAAGTACTTCCTCATAATAAAAATAATGCTAACTTTTAGACAAAATTTTAAGTTTTCTCATCTTTAGAAGGTAAGAATGTTAAGAGTTCTACAGCTGTAGAACTCAAAGGCTGTAATCAGCCAGCAAATGGCCCGCTGCTAAGGGAATCAGAAGAGTCACGGAGATTTGTACAGACCTGTTCCGAAAAGTGAACCTGGCTTGAGCCTTAACAAAACCGTGAAATGACCACACTTCTGGAGCAGTGGCACCATCTGCAACTCTCAACAAAGGTCTTCCGTATGATGAAAGCCCTTGAGAGGACGAACTCAGAACTGCCCCTCCTTTTAGTTCAGATTCTCTGAAGGACAGTTCTCTGAGTGGAAGCAAAAGTTACCCAAATAATCCAAGAAAAGGAAGTCACCCCACTGCCAACTTCAGCTTCATGTGGACACTCCCACAAGGATCTGGGTAATTATCTACAACCAACATTAATCACAGTTCAAACGTGCACTCCAACTAGCCAAAAATTCAGCTGGCAAGCAGCTTTGCCATGGTTCCTGCCTCCAGGTTCCATTGCTGTTTGAAGTGTGATTCCAATTAATCTTCACAATAAAACCCTGAGTCAGACATTGAAGGTGAACCGGAGAGGCAGAACAGCCACCAGAAACTCCTTACCTCTCCTAAGTCTCAGACTGGATGGAGGTTCCTGGCCACGAATCCTCAGACTGATGGGGTGAAACCCTGTCTCCTCCTTAGAATCCTGTCTCTGCTTCCCTAGTTCTGGAATCAAAAGCATGAGCCTCCCCAGTGCTGGGGTTAAAGAAGTGCCACCACTGCCTGGCCTCTACGGTTATCTAGTGGCTGACTCTGCTCTCTGATCTCCATGCAAGCTTAATTTGTCAGAATACAAACAAAATATCATACAACACTGTTGAGTATATTAATGTTATTGCTTTAATCACTGAAATTAGGTTTTTTACTTCTTAGCAGTTATTATATATTTATACATCTACATTTATGTGTTTATTGTCCATTTGCTCACCAAATTGTAAATTTGTTAAGCATAGAAACTATGCATGTGTCATTCACCTACACATATACAATATATATGTGTGTGTGCTATATATGCTATATATTATGTGTGTATAAAATGCTGAAAATGTACAGGACCCTAATAACCACCACTTAAATAACTAAATGAAGGACTAAGCATGGCAAAGATAATGGTTTGGGAAAAAGAGCGAGAAGAAGCAAATGTCAGCTAAGCTACCTTCTATCAAGTAGAGCCTAAAGAGGTGTTAACTCAAGGACGGATGAAAACACAGCACTGCATACCAAAGACCAATTTGAGGAATTTCATGGGCAGAGTTGGAATCATTGGAAGTCTCCAAAATTGAACACAAGAGAGATTTATTCTTAAACCCAGTGTCCTGCAGCCTCACCCATTTGGGACTGACTGATCCTGCAGGCCCTATCCTGGCCTCTGGTCACTGTTCCCAAGCACTGCTTTGTTCGAAGTGGTGGCTGGCTGCACCAGGAAGACCATATGCTTCTTGCTGCTTTGATTGTTTATCAACCTTGGAGGTCATAAAAGCTCTCAAGGGTAAAGTTACAGCCCTGATAACACTGAATGTGAACACTGTGGCCTTCACACTTGGACTTGAGTCCTTGCTCATGAACTGAATAGCAGATGAACCGTTTTCTTTTCTAAGCCATGGTTTATTTTTTTACAAAATGAGATTAAGATCAGTTTGACTTCATGAAAATATTGTAGGAATAACAGAACAGTATCAAACCCTTAAAATTTATTATCAATCTTTTATCTTTATGTTGAATGCTACATCTTTCTTTAGAATTTTTTTAGAAAAACCTAGAACTCATCCTCAAATGTATATTGAGAGGCTACTGAGTGATAAACACAAACTAGACTATAAAAATATGAAAATATAAATTGACATTCAACATTATGATCGAAACGATACAAGTGAGTGATTATGGCTAAGAAAATCAACAATGAAATAGAATAGTGAACCCCCCCTCACTCAAAGGTCATGTTAACCCCCACAGCTAGCCCACAGTAGAAACTATGTTAGTAAGAATTTAATTGTATATTCACATTGCTTCAATCTTCCACACAAAACCACTTTCGAATTAGGAAATGAATTGACATTTTCTACTATGGTAAAATTTAAAGAGACTTGTAAAAGTAGACATCCTTGGGTAAATCCTCATTATTTCCCTGAATAAACTTTTCTCTCCTGTATTTATGTGAAGCTTTTATATCTTAGGCAGTTTTTTATGCCCCTTTAGCTGTTATTTAGAGTTTTGAACTTGTATTATACAGAGATCAAAACAGAGATAGAAAGAATAAAGATTATGCACAAGGAGCTTAAAGGAATGATCACCCTCTGATGCCCACTCTGCAGACTTGGGTTCTTGTTTTCTGCTTTCAGAAGTAGAGTATTCCTGTGAACAGAAATAAAAACTGCCCACACATCCCATTTGTTTCCCTAGAACGCACAAGTCTCCCTGGTTTGCCTGGTTAAGTGTATCATGGGGTAATGACCCCTCTCCATGCAGACAGGTGAAAGAACAGCAAAGAAGGGTTCTGGTCAAGCCAGAAGCAAGTCTGTGATCCAACCGCAGAGTCCACTTCTTGGCTGAACAGCATGGAGTGTGTACTCAGTACCTCTGAGCCTCGGTCTTTCCACTTTGAAAATAAATACTTGTGTTCCTTAGTTTTAACTGTCAACTCGATTCAACTTAGACTCGATCACCTGGAAAGAGAATCTTAGTAAAGAATTCTCTAGATCAGGCTGGACTGTGGGATAGTCTGTGGGAGCTTATCTTGTTAGGCAATTGAGGTGGGAAGACCCTTGCAGCTTGTGGATGGCACCATTTCCTAGGTCCGTCCCTGAACTGGGAAGGAAGCTAGCAGGAGCAGCACGCAGACAGCACGCACCTGTTCCTCCCTGCCTCTGACTGTGGAGGTGATGTGACAGCTCTCTCAAGCTGCTACCACTCTGGAACTCTAAGGCAAATAAACACTTTCATCACCTATGCTCTTGCCTTTGGGTCAGAGTGTTTTCATTGCAGCAAAAGAACCATCTTGTTTGGAAAGCCGGATGGGGTGCCAATCTGCAACATGTTTATCTAATTGTGTGGGTCACACTGAGACCCTTCATGACTTCTACCCCAGACATTTAGAATCGGAAAGAATTATTGGAAGGCATATCAACTTCAGTGAGAAACTGGGGGTGTTTTGAGGCATATGATTATATGGTAGTCAGTCCTCCTGAGGGACAAAATTTATTGCTGTAGGTAAAATCCAAAAGCATAGGCCCAGAAACTATGACTGACATCTCAGGAAGTAATTATTGGTTAACGACAGGATTTTATCAGTTCCATGGGCTTTACTACTCAAGGCAGCAAAGGACAGTTCCCTCTGCAGTTCTAGTTGCAGCAAGAGTTCAATGTTGGTTGCAATCAGATCAAATTGTTCACCATCTGTTCAAGGGGAGGTAAAAACCCTTTTCCTCTATAACAGATCAGCAAGGAATTAATCAGAGCAATTGTCTGAAATTTCAGCATCAAATGACTGTGTTTATGCACAGGGAACAAATAAAATGAGATTAACCACGAAAACACAGCCATAGAAACTTTGAGATCCTGTCTGCATCTCCTGAAAGCTTTCATTTGCATTTTATGGAGGAGGGAGAGAGCAGTGGAAACGTACTTAATAATGTATGTTTTTTTATTTTAACATTCAACCTTCAAAAGAATTTTTTAGCCCTTCTGATCTTTAAAATTGTTTCAGGACTTAATTACTTTTGTACTAAACATATAGAACAAAATATCTGCATAATATTTTATGCATAATTTATATTTCAAATAAAATGTACATTACAACATCTATTTAGAATTTCATTTCATGTATACCTTGTACTTAGAACCAGTAAGCAATTGAAGTCAGAAGACACAACCTGATTAAAAACAAATCTATTACCTATGAGAATTAAGGAGTGAATTTAACAAAAAATAATTAGATATAAATCAATGGACCAAATTTATTTCTAATTAGAAAAACAAGAAAATTTCATGAAAGAAATTATTGGATGCAACTTATCAAAATCTAAGAGGTATATAATAATATTATGTTGGAAACTACAAAACATATTCAAGATAAATCACAAAACATCTCCACAGCTTGGGGGATATTCAAACTCATAGGTCTAAATGATCCATGGTGTAAAAATGAACATTTTCCTCATATTGATCTAGAATTACTAAGAAGTCCCAGATAAAATTCCCAGTGAGGGGAGGGTTCATAAGGCCCCACCCCTCCCTGAGTATCTCACAGTTAATAGTTTCTGTGGTGCAGTCACTGGGAAGCTCATGCACTTCTTTTACCAGCCAACCAACTATGCTCCCATAACCAACCCCAATGAGGTTTACTGAGTCACACACACATAAGTCCCCATTAGGTTACTTCTAATTAGCAAACGTATTCTAATATTTATCTGAAGACGCTGCAGGTAAATATTTCAAGCAGGTTTTGCAGCAGAGGAGCTAAGACTAAAGTAGAGGACTCATGCAACCCTCTATCCAGAGCTGTTAAATCTAGAGTGTGGCATCAGGGAAAAGACAGATAAAAGACCAGAGACAGAGAATATTCCAGTAAAAAGAGATGACTGTTTGCTTTAAGTATGCATTTAAGAGCACTCTATTTTAGAACGATGAGTAGGGGGTAGGATTTAAAATTATGATACGAGGCCAATTATATATCCATATAAAAATAATCTTGATGTATAATTTACAATATACACAAAAATCAATACCAGAGATATTTCTTACCTAAATGTGTAAGACAAAACAGTAATGGTTTTCAAATAAATTTGTAGCAATATACTCATAACCTTGAATATGATAGACCCTTGAATAAGACACAAAAAGCAACAGATAGGTAGATATATAATCTCATCAAGATTAAGAAATTTTGTTCATTGAACTATTTTATCTGAAGAATCCCAGTGGGTAAAGGAGTTTGCCACTCAGCCTGATAAACCAAGTTTGATCTCCAGGACCCATATAACAGAAGAAAAAAATTAATACTCACAGTTCTCCTGAGACCTTCACAAGTACACCATGGCGCACATGTAACACACACACAATCACTTAATGAATGAATAAACAAGCAAATGCAAAAAAAAAAGCAGATTGTAAAAACTAGGCTGGGGTGTGGTTCAGTAATACAATGTTCACCTAATATATTCAAGACCTTGGAGTCTACCTCCAACACTAGAGAAAAAATGAAAAACCAATTAAAACCACCCAAAAGTAAAAGGTATAAAGGTGAGCCAAAGAGAGAGAGAAGACACTAGAAAGTATGTACTTCCCTGAAAAGAATCACACAGATGCCTTAATCACTCCAGTGACACACACAAACAACCAGTTTGCCACAGTGGCTCACACCAGCAGGAGGGACGGACAAATCACTGTGCTCTTCCACCTGCCAACCAGCTAAGTTTTCTCCCTAATAGTCCACAAAATGGAAACTCACAACCCGAAGAAGAAAAAGAGAGTTGGGCTGACATTCCCCACAAACAGTATCCAAAAAATGACAGAAGCTGAGACATGACCTCAACTTCATTAGGTAAAAGGGAATGCAAATGTAAGAACAATTTGATGCCCCTATGCACCATTACATTTGCATTAAAATTTCCAGTTGTTGTTAATACTACAGTCAAACCCAGGGGAGACTTGTGAATTGGTAGAAACACATTAGAAAATCATTTGTTGAAATGCTAATGAGGACGTGGGGAAGGAGGAACCCTCATTCACTGCTGGCGGGAGTGTAACTGGGACAGCCACTATGGAAATTAGTATGGAGGTTTCCCAAAACACACAAAATAGAATTGCCATATGGTTGAGCTATCACCACTCCTGAGCAAACACCCCGAAGACTATAAACCCTGCCAGAGACACGTAAACATTCATCTTTCCTGCTGCTCTGCTCATTGCTGCCCGGAAATGTAGTCTTCCTGGATGCCCATCAACAGGTGAATGACAGTAATGGGGTACATAGTGGAATCTGATTAGTGCAGAAAGAAAAAAAGTGATGTAATTTATAGAAAATGCATGATCATTAGAATTATTATATTAAGAGAGGTAACCAAACTTGGAAAACCAAATACCATGTTCTGCGATAGATAGATGATAGATAGATAGATAGATAGATAGATAGATAGATAGATAGATAGATGGTAGATAGATAGATAGATAGATAGATAGATAGATAGATAGATAGACTTTATAAGAATTTTTTAAAAATAATCACAGACCTAAACTTTTATATATGGAAAACAGTCAGATTATTGTATTAAATCTTTGGGGTGCATACCCATTCACCAATGGTATTTTTATACCAAGAGTTTGAGGACAGAAATGGACACAAGAAATTAATCATTGCCTTGGGTCACCAACCAATCTTAGCAAAAAAGGTACGTCAGCTAACAAGAATTGGGCTGCTTTGTTCTCATTTCCTAACTTTAACAAGTTCTTTGCTCAACTATGTGCCCACCTAAAACTTTAGATTATCTCCTTGGGTTTTTCACCTGAAAGCTCTTTAACAAAAACATCTTAGTCTAACCTTAAGGTATTTTCAAGGCTTTGTTTCAACTACGATGTCCTCCAAAACCTGTGAACACATCTCCCAACAATAAGATTTAAAAATTTTTAAACTAATTTTCTCACTCACTTGCTTTTTTTAATCATCAACCCAAGCCACAGTCTACAGCTCCTCAACAGAAACACATGTGTTCTAGCTGTTGACTCTTCCTTGTTTGATTTTTTTATTTTCTGCAGCTTCTGCTTTATCAGAGGCAGGGACATTTTTTCCTCTCTCTACCTATGGTTTTCTCCCCCTAAACTAACTTCTATCATGGTTTCCTACTATATTTATTGAAAATTCTCAATTATCAAAACCCTCTTTAAACTAACACTATTATTGTATAAAATCATTGCTTCCGTTAAACAGTAACATCTTAGGAGGAAATCATCTTCTTAGTGATCCACAGGTAAACTTACCCAGTAGAGTGGGATATTCCCAAGAGATGATCATACTGCATTAAAGGCAGTGGGGATCCCCCATGCCCATTTACGTCATGCCAGATGCCAGAGAAAATGACGGCAGCAAACGTACAAAGACACAGCAGGAGCAAGAAGCATTCTTGGACCTAGGCTCTCAGAGTCTTGCCTATCTGAGATTCACCCATCAGGGTTTTGTGTCCTGGTGGACTGATCCCCTGAAGTCAATTGCCAAGTGCTGTTCTTCTGACATGGCCACCAGCAGGTCTTAGTCTAAGGACTCGCTCATAGAGCATAAGACCATCAAAAGACTTCAGGTGAAACCCCATCTATGCAGCCCATGCAGAGTGATGGACAGTTCTCTTGTCTGGGTATTTATAAAGGAAGAGCATTGGAGGCCAAGTCCTGAATAAGTTACTACAGTATGTCGCAAATTAATGTGCCAGTGTAGATTACTAACTCTGTAATCCGAGTGACACACCCTCAGCCTGTCTGTGAAGTGAGCCTTTCCCTGAAGTACTCACTCATCAGCTGTTCCTTCGGGATCGGGTCACTCCCACATAAGAGCCCCCTTCAACACCTGCCTCAGGGCTTGTCACCGGATGACTTCCTGGCAGATGACAGTCCCAGTGGATCCTCAGGACATCTGAAAACCCCGAAGTCTAGAAACTACCTGGTTTTGCTCATGTGTGCATTTCTAAGGGATAAGATCCCCATACTCAGCTTTACCGTATTTTTCAGACTTTCACCTACAATAGACGTTGCCTTCCATGCTGTATTACAATGAGTAGTAGAGGCTGCAAACACAGCAGAGAGGAAATGATGACCGTATCCATGCCTGTTAGGGCATATCCGTGCGCCCACCCTTCTGCGTTTGACCTGAGCTGCAACCACGCCTTGTCAAAACCTGTGAGCTAACTCTTCTCCTTTTGTACTATAGGGTTCTTGCCTCTTGCTATGGACTTTGCACTAAGTGGGTCACACCTGTGTCTATACCGCCACAAAATATCCACTAGTGTTTCTGTTCATCCTTATTGACTAAGCATCCTTGCTTATGTCAGAATTTGCATGTCCTGGGCTCATGTGTGCAGAAGTGTAGATGTTGGCATGCATTCAGTCCCCAAGTGGGAGTGCAGTCATGAAGAAAGAAAACTCTACAAACCTGAATAACCAGCAGCATAAAATTCTTACTCAATAAAAAGGATCAAAAGAAAATTTATGTAAAGCCGCTTACAGAGACAAAATGATCCCTCAGCTAACAAAGATCTGAGAACAGCCCGAGTAAAGATAGGCATGCATCTCAGCATGATTGACGACAGGAGCAGCTCATCACTAGACTGAAATATTGGGGTGGGGTGAGAATATTGGGAAAGCAAACATTGTCAGTATTCAGGGCAAAGGGATGCCATAGAGACGTGGTAAGATTGCACAAAACGCCTCAGGCAGAGACTATAATATACACACACACCATGCTAGCTAATCTTTCAAAGACAGTGTTTTACCTTAGGTTCCTTTTGTTTTCTTTGATCCTCACCACTTCCTTCATTATCCAAATTTCCCTTCCCAACACCAAAAACCTCCAGGGCAGGAGAAAAGAAACACTGAACTGAATTGAAGATCATATGCATAAATATCTCTCTCTCTCTCTCTCTCTCTCTCTCTCTCTCTCTCTGTCTCTCTCTCTCTCTGTCACACACACACACACACACACTATTAAGTCCTGTATGCTTTGCATCTCTTTTTTTATTTTTATTTTATTTATTTATTTATTTATTAAAGATTTCTGTCTCTTCCCCACCGCCACCTCCCATTTCCCTCCCCCTCCCCCAATCAAGTTCTCCTCCCTCGTCAGCCCAAAGAGCAATCAGGGTTCCCTGCCCTGTGGGAAGTCCAAGGACCACCCGCCTCCATCCAGGTCTAGTAAAGTGAGCATTCAAACTGCCTAGGCTCCCACAAAGCCAATACATGCAGTAGGATCAAAAACCCTTTGCCATTGTTCTTGAGTTCTCACATCTCTTTAAAAAAAACTCACAAAACATTTTTCTTGGTCCCAAATTCAGTTATATAATCATGAAGACATGAAATGCACTAATGGTTTTGGATAGAGTGTTTTTATAAAAGTGTGTATGACAGGGGCATTTGTTCAACTATGTTCATAGCAGCATTATTTGTAATAGCCAGAACCTGGAAACAACCTAGATGTCCTTCAATGGAAGAATGGATGAAGAAAGTGTGGAATATATACACATTAGAATACTACTCAGCGGTAAAAAACAATGACTTCTCGAATTTTGCATGCAAATGGATGGAAATAGAACACACTATCCTGAGTGAGGTAACCCAGACCCAAAAAGATGAACTTGGGATGTACTCACTCATAATTGGTTTCTAGAGATAAATAAAGGTCAGTGAGTCTATAATTTGATCTCCTAAAGAAGCTAAATAAGAAGGTGATCCCAAAGAAAAACATATAGCTATCCTCCTGATTATGGGAAGTAGACAAGATTGCCGGGCAAAAAATGGGATCTTGGGGGAGGGGGGGAGGGAGGTAAGGGGAGATGGGGAGAGAAAAGTGAGAAGGGGAGGTTGGGGGGAACTTGGGAAACGGGATGTTTGGGATAAAGGAAGGTCGGATAGGGGAGCAGGGAAGCACACATCTTAATTAAGCGAGCCATCTTAGGGTTGGCAAGAGATTTGGTGCTCCCAGGTGCCCAGGGCGATGTCCCCAGTTAGTTCCTGGGGCAGCTGAGGACAGAGAACCTGAAATGACCCTATCCTATAGCCATACTGATTAATATCTTGCATATCACCATAGAACCTTCATCTGGAGATGGATGGAGATAGAGACAGAGACCCACACTGGAGCACTGGACTGAGCTCCCAATGTCCCAAGGAGGAGCAGAAGGAGGGAAAATATGAGCAAAGAAGTCAGGACCACGAGGGGTGCACCCACCCACGGAGACAGTGGGGCTGATCTATTGTGAGCTCACCAAGGCCAGCTGGACTACGACTGAAAAACCATGGGATAAAACCGGACTCTCTGAATATGGCGGACAATGAGGGCTGCTGAGAAGCCAAGGACAATGCCACTGGGTTTTGATCCTACTTCATGTTCTGGCTTTGTGGGAGCCTAGCCAGTTTGGATGTCCACCTTCCTAGACCATGATGGAGCGGGGAGGACTTTGGACTTTCCACAGGGCAGGGAACCCTGACTGCCCCTCAGACTGGAGAGGGAGGGGGAGAGGAGGGGGGGGGTGGGGGTGTGGAGAGGAAGGAGGGGGGAAATGGGAGATGGGGAGGGAAATGGGAGGCGGGGAGGAGGCGGAAATCTTTTTTTTTTTCAATAAAAAAATTATATTTAAAAAAAAAAAGTGTGTATGGTCAGACGACAGATGCCTATGTTACATAACTCTTTCTGTTTCTTTCATCCTGTCGTCCTAACATTTTCTGGGGCCTGAAGGAGTTAAAATACTCAAAAATAATTATGGATTTTAAATTTCTGATTTTAAATTTCTCCCTTCAACTCTTTCAGTTATAGATAAAGTTGTATGGACTTTATTAGTCACACGAATAATTAGACTTTATTAGCTTGTGATTATTATACGCTCTTCATTAACTGACCTCACGTGATTCTAATGTGAGCACCTGTCTCTAAGACAACAGGTTTTATATGAAACTGTATTTTCCCTCATAGTAATGTCACCCTCTTAGCTTCTTTAGATTTATATCAACATTACATGTATTTCCAGACATTTCAATATAATATATTTGTGTTTTTCTACCTAAAAAGTTTTTATAGAATTTTTAACGCAGCCGTGTGTGAGCATGTGTGTGTGTGCATGTACATATGCACACAATGCTTTTAGAGGCCAAAGCAGAGCACTAGATTCCCTGGAACTAGAGTTACAGGAGGCAGTTAGACTCCTGACATGGGGGTTAGAAAATGAGCCTTCTCACAAGCCCTTAAACTGAGTTTCTCATCAAAAGCATATAGAAACCACTTATTTTATGCAATATAACAATTCCTGCACTTATTTATGATAGATCACTTACACTTAATGTTAAAATTAGTATGTGTGACTTTGAACAGACTGCTCTCTGATTAGTTCACTCTCTGTCCCTTGTCGTTTTTGTCCCATTTGCTACTTTCTATGTCTTGTTTTGTATAAAGTATTCTATTATTTAGCCTTTTATCTTTTATTGGTTTATTTGCTTTATTTCTTTCTTAAGCTCTTGCTTCAGGTCTGTGTAGTTCCCATTTCCCTATCACTGTCTACCTGCCAATACTATTCCATATACAGAATAATAATCTCGAGTTAAACTATTTCCAATGTATCCCTCTTTGCATTCATATTACCTGGCAATTTAAGGCCAACCCCTGAGCTCTGGTAGTCCCAACAAATGAGGCTTGGTCAGCCATTTCCCGATATGCTAATTACGCGATACACAAAACAGTGAAAAGGAGAGAAAGAAGGTTTGCTCAGTGTGGTCTCTTGGGAGGAGGAACAAATAAAGGAGTACAGCTACCCCTCAAATCCATCATTCAAGGACGTGGGCATGAGATTTAGGTTTAAAGAGTGGCGAAGAGTGTGGGTAGCTAAGCAGTCTTGGCTGAGATGCGAGCCCATCACTGACCCAGCATCTCTAGACTCCCGTGTCCACTTCAGTGTGGTCTCATAAGCTGTAAGGAAACAAGCTCTCAATCCAGATGACCAGGGCTACCATCCTTCTCCTATACACCCAGAACCAGAGGCTTCAGCTTACTACTTTTTTTAAGTGAGGACATCAATAGAAATGCCTATCAAAGGTTGCATGAGTAAATGGGGAAATTGCATGCAAAGTTTAGAGTACAAGGCAGAAGTACAATATATAAAACATGTAACTTGTTACACACACACACAAGCACACACACATATATATATCTTTGACTTTCATTTTGTAATTTTTCAGAGCTATACAAAAAATAATAACTCCAAAGGGATCTTCCTGCTTTATAAATACACTCGGCAATAAGGAATGGGCTCCAGCCCATTACAAAGAACCACACAGGATCTTGGAATTAAGAGTTATAAGTCTTGTCCTCAGACATCATGTAGTCATCGGTGAGGAAGGAGAGACTGGTATGTTGGAGATCTGCACACATGAGAGAAACGAGCCTCTAAAGACATGGGACTCATTTCAGAGGATCGCAAGCCTAAACCTGGGAAAGGGAGCATCCTGAAGAACAGAGAAGAAACAAAGTGGAATTCCCCAGGTCTCTAACTTCTCCAGTAACAAATGGAAATTCACAGGTTTTGATTACAAAGATGGACTCAGCAGTCCAAAGGCAGCAGAGCCCTGGAATGACTGCTAAAAGCCCGGGTTCTTCTTGCAATTGACCTCCTGAGCTAACTCACTGACTGCACAGCTGCCGTGGACTTTGTTTGCTTTCAGTGGTAAGACTGTGTGCAAAGGGCCATGGCAGTCAGTAATAACAGCCCTGATTGAAAGAAGGGAGTCCATAGCAATCCCAGAGCCCATCTGCCTGCCACTTCTCTAAGGAAGCCTGTAGAAGCATTACACGGCCACTTTGCATGGACAGAGGCTCAGCTTACCCTAGTGACTTCGGAGTAGTTTTGTGTCCCAGGGTCCTGGTGCTGGGTATTCTAGGCCTTCAGGATGAGCTCAAAGTGGATTATCCAGGAGAGAAATTCGGACAGAAAAGCAAGACCCGCTGTTCCTCTACGAGCATATTTGTTTTCTGAGAGTCCAAGAAACCCCTAACTTCAACTCTTGCAACACAGAGAAGCCAGGACTTCCTGTGGAATTGTGTATGGAGGAAATCTCAGTTTTACGTGCCTATACCTGAGCCATAATCACCCTAACAACCCAGGACCAACTGCCCATTCTCCATAAGACAACCAGTAACAATGAGAGCAGAGAAGGAAGATCCAGTCAACATGGCCACGTCAGGAAGAGGAACCAGAAGGCCCAGAGGCACTCCATGGAGTTCATCTTCTCATTGGAAAAGAAAGATTAGGTTTAACTTGGAGGGAGCTTCTTGGAGTACACAACAGTCAAGGGAAAGATAGGAGCATTTCCCTAGAATAGCCTTATTGCTGCATGAGGGTTTTAGGGCCCAGGGTGAGTGGAATACAAACACCCAGAAATTGCAGCACCCCCATCCTGTACAGTTTCAAAAACACCTGCCTTGCTCTTTTCCAGAGGTCGGTTCTAACTCATTCCCCCCATGGTGGTTTGAATTAAAATGGTTCCCACAGGCTCTGTGAGGCACTATTAGGAGGTGTGGCCTTGTTGGAGAAAGTGTGCCACAGGAGATGGGTTTTGGCTCAGCATTACCCTCTCTCTTCTGCTGCCTGCTGCCAGGAATGTAGAACTTTCGGCTAACTTAAGCACCCTGTCTACCCGCATGCCATCATGCTCCCCACTACGATGACAAAACCTCTGGACTATAAGCCAAGCCCAGTTAAACATTTTCCATACAAGACTTGCTGTGATCTTGGCGCCTCCTCACAGCAATAGAAACCGTAACTGAATTAACTACCCCCAACAGGTACATGCTCGTACTGTCCACATGGACCAAACAGGATAATCTGAGTGCAAAGAACAGAGGGCGAAGGGTCGGTTTTGGTTTTGGTTTTGATCTTTGAAAATGAAAGGGGGTGAGGATTTCTCTCAGCATCAACAGAACAACTTTACTTATTCAAGCACCAGCCTCCTCACCTTCTAAGACAGGACGTGCTAGAAGGCATTCTGATTGGCTGGCAGGGCTGAGGGACACAGCAAGGGAAGCTGAGCTTCCAGGAGCCAGCGGTGTGATCCTGGGCCCTTAGTTCACACTACAGACACAAAGGTCAAGCCTGCTCAGCTCAGCTTGCTTCTGAGGACCCTGCCAGGACAGATTCAAACCAGACGCTTGCAAAATGCTTTCTGGGCCAGTAAGTTGCTTTTTTTTTTTTTTCCCCTGGAAGCCACTGCTGAAAAATATACAGGTAAACTTTTCATCGTTGAAAAGTTTCAGAAAGAAAAACAGGTTTGTTTTGTCATTTCAATTATTTTCATGTTATAATTATTGTTAAATGTCAACACCCACTCCCAGAGTTATTATTATCAGTACATAATGGTTTCTGTTTTTGAGTAAATTTATTTGGTACCTGAAGCTTAATGTACTGACATTTAGTTTTATTCCTCTAAGGGCCCCTTGATATTCTGTCCTCGGATCAAATTACCTCTCGATTTGTGAGAAACTCGGAGAGACCACCATGCTGACAGAAAAATCGTATCTTTTAGAGGCAAACACACTTAGGGCACAACTAATTGATAATTGCACCGAGCAGTTGTTAAATGGCAGAGTAAATGGCTGAATCCCCAGATCTGCTCTATAAAACAGGTTCCTTTTTTTTTTTTTAACAGGTAAAAAACAGACTCAAGAAATGAAAGAGAACCCAGCACAATGGAGGTGCCTGCAATCTCAGCCCCTGGGTAGCTGAGGCAGCAGAATGTTAAAAACAAAACAACAACAACAACAAAAATAATAATAAAAGCAAACCTGTCACAAAAATAAATTTTAAAAATTGAATTTACAAAAAAAAAGGAAGTGGGCGAGGATATTAAATGTCTTGTGAAGGTCACATTGCTAGAAATTCCCTCAGCCAGAATGAGGACAGAGAAGTAGAGCTGACACCACAGACAGTGGGGAAATTGTGCTTGTGGAGTATGGCTGGCTCATTGTTGGAAATGGTCACCTAGCACCCCACCAGATGTGCAGTGTTTGTAGAACGAATGCATGAATGAAATGTCCTATCATATTATAGACACAAAAGATCTAATCTTCCATCAGCAACAGGTCTCAAAGACGTTTAAGTTTAATTTAATTTTGTGTGTTTATGTGTGCATGTGTGTGTGTGTCCCATGAGTGGGAGGGCACATACGTAGCGCAGGGTTATGGGGGTTCAGTGTGCATGTGTGTGTCTTTGTGTGTGTATGTGTGTGTGTGTGTGTCTTTTCCATGAATGGGAGGGCACACACATAGTACAAGGTGTATGCAGGGAACAATTTTGTAGAATCGATTCTTGGGTTTCCTCCACACATGGCTTCTGGGGTATCACACCTGGATCGTCAGGCTTTGGGGGCACCTACTTTAATCCACGGAGCCATCTCACCAGTCCTGTGCCCTAGGAACTACTTAGGAGCAAAGCTGGGCACTGGGGTTCATGACTGTAACACCAGCACTTAGGAGGCTGAGACAGAAGGGTTCAGTGAGTTTGAGTCTGAGCAGCATAATGAGGCCCAGGCCAGATCAACCTGAAGTAACACTGTCTGGAAAACAAACAGAAACCCCACAAAACTAGTTATTGACAATAATTTAGAGTTGTGGGGACATTAGGCGTTCAAGTGCATCTTCACAAACAAAAGCATTAAGACTCACCGCAGAAAGAAAACTACACATTCATTTTACTTTTAAATGTCCATTTAAAAATTTAAAATTAAGTTAGGTAAATACAAGCCAGCAATACTTTAAAGCCCCAAATACCCTTAGCTGTTAACATTTATTCAAGAAGCAAGCAGTGTTAAAATTAAAAAAAACAAAAAAAACAAAAAGATCATTAGAAATATTTTGGACCTACTAATCTAATCACTGCCCTCAATTAAATAAAAATGACAATAGTGTCTGATTTTATTCTACAAAAATTGGAAAAATGTTTAAAATTAATTACAGAGGCAGAAAGGCAGTTTGTTCAGTAAAATGTTTGGCAGGCAAACACAAGGCTCTAACCCAGTGCAGTTTACTGACCATTCAAGGGTCGTGGTAAAACTCTCTAGTTCTGTCAGGTAACTCACGTTAAAAAGGTGGGTGTGTGGGATCCATAGTAATCCAAGGACTGGGAAGATGATCCTGGAGTCCCTGGCCCACCCACCTATCTTATTGGAGGAGCTCCAGGCCACTGAGATATTGTCTCAGTAAATAAATAGTTAGATAAATAAACAAAAAAAACAAGGTAATGGAGTTTGAAGAATGACACCCAATGACCTCTGGCCTCCACATATATGTGCACTTGTATATACACAAATATGCATATACTTTTACCCAAAACTTATCTAGAGAAAAGAATAATAACATATAATAAGATGGCCCATTTTAAAAGGAATGAGAAAAGAATGAAGAGATTAATAATCCTTGACATCATTAGCCTAGTCAATGTGAAAAAGAAAAAATCCTTAATGAAAGATATTCATAAATCACAGAAATAAAATCAATAAATGCTTTGACTGAAAATCATGGAAAGTTTCCTCCTCCTTTCCCTCCTCTTCCTTCCTCCTCTCCTCTCTCTTTCTTGCTCTCTCTCTCTCTCTCAATCTCCCCTTGCTCCCATTTTAGTCCTGGAGGCAGACTTGACTACCAGGTACATTTTCAACTGCTACATGATAAAAGCCGAACTGGAAAAAACATTGACTTGGAAATTAAGCACCAGCAGCACTTAAAATTCAGTGCAATTATCAATGAATTAATCTGTCATTAAAAATGGGAAAGAAAACAAATTCAGAGGCTATGTCACAGAAAAATAAGCAGAATATGGGAGTTTAGTGTGATGCTGTCCTTTAGGAAAATTCAATATAATACAGTAAAAACAGATGTTCATTTCTATTACCCAGAAATCCTAATTTAAGGAAGCCATTCTATCAAAAAGTGAGGATAACGCAATGGAGGAACATCATGAATGTTCACTATGATATGATTTCCAACAGAAAACAAAGGCTTCAAGATAATCCACACATATTTATGTGATACAAGTTTTAAGAACATGATCATCATTTAATAGAGTTTTATGCCGTTCTTAAAAGGACAGCATGAGTCAAGACAGAGAAATGGGGGCCTGCATGCGCGGTACTCGTCCACTCTCTTCTCCCACACAGTCTAGAACCCCAACTCTTCCACCCGAGTCTCCCACATTAAGGCAGTCAAGACGATCTCCCATGGCCTGCCCATCCTCACTAAGACTCTTCCTGGCTGGCTGTTTCAGGTTGAGAGTTAAAACCAGGCCCAGGTGTGAGGGCTCCCCAGTTGAGGACAACCCCAACAGGCTCGCTCCAGCTGGAATCCTGAGAGCCTAACTAGAAATAAGGAAGTGAGAAGCAGATAGGAAACCAAGAATTCTTGACTGAGGACATAGCTGCTTTTAATATTTTCCATGCACAATCCACTGGTCAGTTGTAGATATAAATTTTACATTTTGGGTGTTAACTTTAATGTCGGCTAACTTGGCATTTAAAAATGCATAATTTTCCATTTTGCAGCAGTTTTATGCTGAACAGGTTAATAATATCCCTTGTCAATGTTTACTAAGCATAATCTTCCTTGTATTTCTTCTGTTTTGCATCAAAGGGTTAATATAAATTACTAGAGAATTGCAGGCAAGGAATCCAAATCATCACTTAACATGGATCCTGCCAAGAGTTCAATCCTCACCCTGTTGCAGATTTACCTGCTACATTGTTATTTTGTGGCCAGGAAAAAAAAAAAAATCCTACGCCAGCAGCTGCCTGGGAATTTCACTTGAGAAGCAAAAGCACCCATCCAAGACTCAGGGCTTTGACAAAGAAACAAATTTCCGAGGCATTCAAATATGAAACCGTTTATAAAAATAGAAAGAAAGATGCTTCATGAAGGAAAAGGGAAAACACACGGATAGAGTGAGTGTGGGCATCCCTACCAGAGACGCATAAACTGGCTTCTTTACAATTGGTATATATGGGATCTTGGTGGCACTAAAGATTGCTACCCAACTATAAGCCTCCTTTCTAAGGTTGCCCAGGAGTGTAATTTGTAGCAGGATCAAAAGCTAAAGAATGCTTCTCAATAAACAAAGTCGCGAGGTGGATTACGGGCATCACCCATCTCTGAGAGGGAGCACTGTGAGACAAAGTTGTATGGCATTTAGCCCTCAGTGAGCACTGCTTAATGGCATCTCAGTGGAGCTGTCTCTGGAAATGCGTCATCCAGCCCTAAGTACGAGCGGTTTATTTATTGCCTTTGACAAGATGCCTTTGGAAAACACACTCTCTCTGTAAGCCATGAGGTCTTTATCAGTGGAGCCTGAAGTCTGCCTTTCCTAGTAAATGCAAATCAGACCCCAGGAACAGAGGGCCTCCTGCCTCCCCCAGCTTCTTCTCCTGGGATCACAACTATCAGCCTATCCTGCCTCAGCCTGATTTTTAGAAGTGCATAGATACCTGCATACAAATGACGGAAATGCAAATGTACCCACAAGTATAGCCAGACACTTGCGTGTGCTACTTGTACGCAGGGCCCAGCTCCATGAGCACTGCTAATGCATTGAAGATGGTACTTGTTAGTTGCCCTAAATACTCCCTGTAGGCACTATTAGGTTCAGTGAGCTTTTAATGCAAGAAAGGACAGTTAGGTATTCAGACTGCCTTTGCTTCTCTTCTCTACGTTCTAGCATTTCTCACTTGGGGTTGTCCCGATGCTTGGAAAATAGGTGACCTCGAGGGCCATTTGGGAAAGGAAATGTGAGGCTTCAGGTAAGTGGCAATAAAGAAGTTGGAATTGGCAATTAAGAAACAAGGAGCTAAGCATTTGTGTTGCAGGACCTTAATGAGTTTAGAACTGTGGTTGCGGAGACCTGCTGTGGCCCAATGGCTGCAGCAGCCCAACCTCTCTCCTTGAAGACACAGAAAAACACTGAAGCCCCGAGACCATAATCAACTCTGAGGACACGTGGCAGGAGCTGCCATCCCCATGTGGTATGTATGTAACTCGTAGAATACATTCCACCTTTTAAAGCCAAAGGAGAGGAGGCTATGGAGATGGTTCTGTTAGGAAAGTGCTTGCTACACCAGCAAGAGGCCTTGACTTCAGATCTCCAGCCCCCATGTACAAGGTCGGATGCAGCGGCCTGCGTGTCATCCCGGGAGAGCAGGGACAGCAAAAGCAGACACGACATTGGAGCTCACTGGCTGGCTGGCTGGCCTCATTGATGAGTTCTGGCTTCACTGAGAAACGTGGAAAGTGATCAAGGAAGATAGCTGCTATCACTCTCTGGCCTCCACGTACACACGCACACATGGACGCACACACCCTATGCATACACGAACACATCTGTAAGAATACCTACATATTCCACACACATGGGACCCTTTTATGACAATGAAGTTAAAAAAAAATCTATCTGAAAATCTTTCCAATAACTACCTGTATTTTACCATCCTAATCCTACCAACCGACACCATGATTTTCTCGCTGTTCAGCTTACGACATTGCATTGTTAATATTTTAATTTACATCTCATAGCTATCCTTCAACGGGGATGTTTCTAAGTGGAACTTGGGGTCCAAACTGACTCCTTAAATACCCCAAAAGGTGTTTCAAGTTGTGTTTTCTAAGCACTTTTGTAAACAGTAAGCACTTCATATTTAGATCACATTTGACCCATCTTTCCCACACAATTTCTGTGTATACATCACTGTTTCAGTACTGCCTCCCAAGTGACCTATAAATACGGAGTAGACATGCACAGTCGTGTTCAAAGGCACTTCCAAGCTGCGTGACAGCAGACTGTGAGGCGGCAAACAGAGAGGTGACCATTTTACACTAGTCAGAACACAAGCATGTGGAGCCAGAGGTGTGTCTGCAGCAGCTGGAGTCCTGGAGTTCTCACTGCACCAGGACCAACATGTCAGGGCCAGACGCAGGGTCTGTGGGGCAGTTTCTGCAAAATCATGCTTATTTTAAATCAATGTCACTAAACTCTTGAGCTTTTTCTTTTATTTAATTTATGAATCTAGTTGTTTGCAAGTGTGCAGGGGTTATGTATTCCCATCCCCCCACTTCCATGTGGAAACCTGAGAGGTCAAGTCTCTTTTGCTCTCTGCCTACTTCCTTTGAGACAGGGTGGTTCACCAAACCAGAAGCTCACTGTTTGAGCTAGGCTGACTGGCCAGTGAGGGCCTAGGATTTGCTTGTGTCTGTTCCCAGACACTGTGGTTACAGCTCACGGCCATGCCTGGCTTTTTATGTGGAAGCCGAAGATTCAAACTCAGGTCACATGTTTGCAGAGGGAGCACTCTTAACCACTGATCCAGCCTTAGTTTTCTATGGCAGAAGTCATAATCTTTTATTAATATAAAGCACTAAACAGGCATGTCATTTATACTTATGCAGACAAAATTCACTATAATACAATTGTCTTAAATACACATGATCTTCTAACAGGTCTCTGAATACCACACAGAAACTCCTCCTTCAGGAGGACTGATACAAGAGGAAGGTTTGTCTCTACCTTGTTATCCATTAGGTCAAAAGAGGAATTTGTTCCATCAACAAAGAATTAATAAGAAATGTTAAATACTGGTAATACTGGTTTTCTTTGTCATACTCGTGATCTGAATACTTCTTGGGACAGGAATAGACACCCTGTGGGATATTCCCCTTCCAAACTTGCTCTATTAAATTAGCATGTGTTCTTTGCTCAACAACTGTGGACATGCTGGTGTTAACCCAAGGATAAACTACCTTAAAAATGTTTCATAGCCTGTTAAATATGCCCACAAGAGAAAATTTCATGATTGGGGGGTGGAATTGGCCACATGTGTTGGTTTCATAGAACAAAACTCTGGCACTCAATGTATGTGTGTGTGTGTGTGTGTGTGTGTGTGTGTGTGTGTGTGTGTTCATATGTACTTTGAAAATACTTCTGTCCCACTTGGTTTTCTTTCCTGACCTCAACTCCCAATGGAGTGCTATATTTTGAAGTAGCAAAATTTGATTCCCAGGTCTAGACACAAACCAAACTGTTCATCTGGAGGACTGAAGCCCATCAATTAAGCTCAGGCCAAGCACGAAAATAGCTTCTAAATCTTGTGCATCATGTTTTAATAAAATGTGCCTTTAAAAAAAAACTCTGCTAGCACACACGATAAAAACCCTAGTTACAAGTGACTCGGGGAAGATACCGTCTGAAGAAAACAAAGACAACTTTACGTGGGTTGGACAAGGCAGGACTAGCTGGAATCCAAGTAGGTTATCCTGTTGTGTCCTGAATATCAACAACTGCTTTTCCAGATGTATTTTAAAAACATCAGAATCCCACACCTCAAGAAAGCTGTTTCAGTAGCTGGGCTTGCCTTTAGATTCCAGGCCTACTGATCAAAATTAAAGTCCTGATTTTGCCCTCCTCCTCCATCTTCTTCCTTCTCCTCCCCTGCCTCAGTTGAACGTGTGCTTGGATGTATACATGTGAATACGCATGGACAGGACACAGAACAACCTCAGGCAATATTCCTCAGGTGCTATCTACCTTTAATTTTAGACAGGGTCTCTTCCTGGTCTGGAACTCGCTGCATAGGCTAAACTGACCACATAGGCTAAGCTGACCGCACAGGCTAAGCTGACTGGCCAGGGAACCTCAAAAACCCGCCTCACCAGCTCTGGTATGACAACCATGCTCTGACACACCATTTATTTTCTTGCTATTTGCTTGTTTAATATGGGTGCTGGGGATTCAAACTCAAGGTTTTAGGTTTCTAAGGCAAGAACTTCACCAGCTGAGCTGCTTCCCCACACCTGAGCTTGCTTTTAATTTATTTTATTTTTACTACTTATGTTAGTAGGCTCTTAGAATAAATTTGCAAGTTGCTTTATATAATGTAATATATATCCACCATAAACATTAACTAATACAGATATGGTATGGAATTTTTTTCCGTTTCCCAATTCACTTTCTAGAGTTCACTAGCATTTGGAGACAATTTAATCTTTGGAGACAAGTTATCATATGTAAAAATTGCTTTTGTAAAAAGAAATAGGAGGTCATATTATTAGGGGAAGATGCATGGAACAACAACCCGCAAATGAAAAAGAGGCAAAGAGGGTTTTAACAGCAGACAGGAAGCCCTGCCATCATGAGCTCAAGAAAGTGTAAGAGCTTTAGCTGAAGCTTAGCATGTAGGACCATACACACGTGTGCACACATGTAATCAATTGTTGACTAATATCCCTCATTACTGGCCTCAGCCTTATTGCTGTATGTTGTGTTGGCGTGTGTGCACGGATGATGTTCTGGCTGGACTACTTGGAAGCTAACCCTGATAGCAGTGGCCAATGAGACAATCAGAGCAGCAAAAACTTCTTGCTTTTTTACATCATCTTACCCCATCTTTAATTTTAATTTTTTTTTTTTTTTTTTTTTTTTTTACCACTCATCCCACTGGGACTGACAACTATGGGCTAGATAGAGAGGAAGCAGAATTATTTTTGGTGTCTCTATGCTGAAGAATCAAACCTCTCCCATGGCCTTTTGGCTGGTGCCTGGAAACTTTCTCTTTCAGTTGTGGCATAAGTTGCAGTTCCCCAAAATGCTGCAGGTGGAAGGCTTCTCACTTCAGGCCAGCTGCAGCCTTTCGCCATGACAGAGTCCCCCTTGCAGATTCCGTGAGGGGTGCTCCCACCGGCATGGGAAGAGCACACATGAGCAGGTTAGCCACCACCATCCACATGCCTGGACCAAGCACACACTACAGGAAGTTCCCACCTCATCCCCTTGCTGGCTGCCTCAGCCCTTCTAAGTTCTCCATTTCAGGAAAGATATATTCAACACCAAGATCAAAGCTCTCCAGAGAAAGCATCTACTAAGGTGTGCTTTGTTCATTATGAAAATTCAGTGGACAGCAAATATCAAAAGGAAATATATAATGTACCAACAGAGCAACACCTTGCCAGCTTCTAATGTGTGGATAGGATTTTTAAAGTGCTGTTAAGGTTATTATATTATTATTATTAAGGCTATTACAGCTAGGCTGTCTTCTTCCTGCTTTATTGTCGTAAATGTTATCATTTAAATTTTTTTCCATGAAGCCCGATCATCGACGAAGCATTAATTTAAATGTCAGTATAATGGCTTATCAAGAGTCCTTTCCAGAGGTGATCTTCCATTAGTCCTTGCCTGAAGAGACTCCATTTCATTTTATCCCATGCATTGTAGACAATGTAATAAGGGGTATGTTCATATCAGAGAATATCTTTCCATGCTTTAATTTCTATATTTTTAATATATATATATTTCTCTGGGTAAAACCTATGCGTTAGAAGAGGCAACACTTTTAGGGAGGCAACATTTTCAGAGCTGTTGAAATGAACTGTCAAATCTCTCTCTAACACTGACTGTACTCACACACATGATGAAGTCATTTCAGCCAATGCCTGCTTCAGGCTGAGAGGATACTTCAGAGGTCTGTTTTTATTTTATGTGTATGTGTGCTGTGTGTATGCAGGTATACTCCTAAAGGCAGTGCTCACGTTGCTCAGAAGACAGCATCAGACCCCTGGACCTGGAGATACAGTAACTGCGAGCTGCCATGTGGGTGAGGGGAACTAAACCCTGCCCCTCCACCAGAGCAGTAAGAGCTCTTAACCACAGAGCCACTGCCCCAGCTCCAAGAAATGAGCTTTTAAAGAAACCGATTCTCCCTGTCTTTAGCCTAGAATGCTGCTGCTTGCTGCTTGTTTGGATATCAACTAGGCATTTGCTATACACATTTTGAGATGTTAATGTGTTAAGGAGAAGCTGCACTGGAAATGAGAGGCTAATGCAAACAGCAAGGGTGTGCTCCTGCAATTCTGTCCTTGAAGCAACAGTTCCTTAAAAAAGAGCAGCAGACCCAAGCCATCACACAGGGAAGAGTGGATCAGCCACCCATAAGCTGAGCACAGGGAATCATTCTCTGAGTGGCACCTGCCAGAGCTGTCAAAATGATCTGGCTTCATGTCTGTCCTGAGCTTTACCTCAGCTGTCCAATACCTGGAAGTATTCACCTTGGGAAACAAGGAGAATCTGGAAAATTCAAACCAAATCATCATTGATAGGCCTTTACATACTTAAGTAGCAATGTCCCCTTTAGCTGAGCATTGCCATACAGAGAATCATATACGGTGTCATTAAAAGCCCAACCCAGCCTCTCCCCAGGTATCTAACAAGTAAAAGCCATGCATCGACCTTATGATCAGGCTTGCACTGCTCAGAGAAGAACATGTGTGTCCTCTGAGGGGTTCTTCAGATGTACTTCACAGGCAGGGGATTGACTCTCATGCCCACTGATTGCCACACTCGCTCTGATCTGAAAGTTGCTGTATAGAGCATTTCCTGTTTTCTCCTCCCTTGGGCTGTTACAGAGCTCACCTCAGTGGCCACCTCCTCTCAGCAGCATTCTCTGAGGACCTGACCTGAGTCACTCACTTTTCTTGCCATCTTGTCACTAATCTTAATGCCAACATGCAAATCTCCTCTCTTAGAATCACCTTATCACAGTGTGGCTGTCTTGTTTATGGTCTGTCCTGCCTGGCTCACATTCAGGGGCCACAGAACAAGAGCCTTTTCTCCCGAGCAATTCCCCAAAGCCTAGAACAGAACCTGACAGACAGCAAATGCTGAATTAAGTGTTCATTAATACAGAACTCAATTTTAAATCTTACTTTTACCATACTGCTTCAAGGAAAATAGATTTTTGCTTTTCAAACTTTTCAAAAGTGAATACTTCCTGTTGTGAATCAGCAGCAAGTTACAAAGTGGCACTGCACACAAGCCCTGTGAGACCCGGGTAGTAGAACTTGGGCTCTGAGAGCAAATCACTGATGTCCCAGCTCTGGACCATGGAGAGCTGAGGCCTGCAGACAGATTGACACCTGCAACAACCTCATCTGAAGGGGAACGATATCATCTGAAGGGGAATGACGTCATGCCTGACTTCCCTCTTTACTGATTCTGGAAGGCCTCTAAACTAGCCATCCCTTACCATAGTGGATGAGGGAAAAACAGCAGAGTTCCTGAGATTTCTTTGTGGGATTTCTTTGAAAATGAATCCAAGATCCATGTTCTTTTAATGTTGTGGGGACCTTTCCATCTCCTGTGCTGCAAAAATAGCCTGGCACATCTATTATGCACAGACTCCTTAAAGACCTGGTCTTTTTCGCTGCCCCACCTTTACCCAAGGAGAAACTCTCAAGCCATGCTTATTTCTGTATTCGGTCTCTCCTCATTTCTTTAACAGGCTGGGCACGTTGATGCATGCCAGCAGTTGTAGCATTCAGGAGGTTGGGGCCAGAGATCATGAGTTTGAGGTCAGCAGGAGCTCTGTGATGAGAATCTGTCCTAAAAATAGACCTCCCCCAGTGAAAACAAGGGAAAAAGAACCTGCCAAAGAAAGTAACATTTGGGGGGCTCTGCTTTTATTTACAAGGTGGGGGCATGTACCATGCAGAGTCAGTGCTATTAGAAAGGTTGTTTGGACCCCTTTAACAATAGAAATAACCCTTCTCCTGGGGTGGATTATCTTCCTTTGATGTAAAGCTAGAAACTGCTATGTCTTTTGGAGAGCAGGCATTGTTCTTTTGGGTTCATTTTTGTTTTGTTTTGATTTTGGTCTGAATATTTACCTTGCTAGATTGCCTTTCTATCTGTAGATACCAGAGACAGCATAGGTAGAGCTAAGCTTCACTGAGAATGTGCAGCAGCCTGATTCATATTAGACACACATTAACATCAAAGCTAACAGAGACTGAGCAAGGAAGGATGCTCAGGCACAAATCAAGAGTCTGAGTCATCGGATACTCGGCTGCCCACATAGGACTCACCCTCCCCACTTACCGTGTGCTGCATACAAAACATGGAGTGGCTGTGTCCAAATGACCGAGCAGAGCAAAGTGACCTTTGGGGAAAAACAACTTCACTACCTATTCAGGCCTTCTGTTCTGTCCGTGTAGCTGTCTCTCCGTGATTCCAATTTGTTTCCACCCAGCACAAAAATATGCCACAATATCTCTGGGGAAGAGGCTCATGGGGTGAGGTTCCTGGTTGTTGATCGTGTTATGTAACATTTAAAAATATTTATTTTTTTTTACTTATAGTATTGTATCAATCACCCTTTTTTCTCCCTCCAGACCCTCCCATATATCCCTCCTTGCTCTTCTTTAAATTAGTGATCTCTTTTATCATTAATTGTTGTTACATATATATGTTTATACACATATATATTCCCAAATGCATAAATTCCTAAAAACATAATGTTTCTTGTGTGTGTTACATTTTGAGGCTTATCCTCTCATAGAATGGCAGAATAGTAATGGAATTCTGAGGAATGAAAGCTATTTGCTTGAGCGTCCAGAGCTGGGGTAGACCTTTGATAGCCCAATCGGGACTCATTTACAGTGTTGGGATGAGGCCAGCCAGAGAGGATGATTCCCAGCATGAGAAACTAGCTCTAAGGTCCTAATGTTGGGTGCTTGAAGGGGACATCTGTCACGTGGTACAACAATGTTTCTCTTCTTTTCGTAAACAAAGAGCATTCATTTTCCATTGAGGTCTTGAAAATGATATATATGAGAACCTGAAAAGAACCAGAAAATCCGAAGAAGAAGAGGAATGGAAGGCTCTTCCTTCACCATTATAGTTTCTTTTTTTCTGAAAACTTAGTCATTAGCTCTACAATGACTTGTTGGTTTGTTTGTTTTGCAGCATTGGGACTTCAACCTAGGACCTCCTGTTTGCTAGGCAAGTGTCTTTACCCACTGAACTACCTCACCAACTCCAGGGTAAACTTCTTTACATTAAAGAACTTTTTCACCCAAATCCACAGCCTTCTACAGTTACCATTGTAACACAAATTCTAACTAGTATTAATAATAAAAGCCCAGAATCAGATATAGGGGCTAATGCTGAAGATCAGAAAAGCAGAACAGCCAGCTATTAGCTTTTACCTCTACCTCAGGCCAAAGGGATGATTCTGTCTCCACAAATCCTCCGACTGAGTGTTCTCTCAATGAAAACTCAGACTGCATCCTCAGACTACATCTGAGCTCCTGTCTCCTCCTGCCTTATATTCCTCTTTCCGCCCAGCCATATCACTCCTGTCTGTATTTCTTCAGTGCTGGGATTAAAGGCGTGTGGTCCAAGTGCTGAGATCACCTTTAAGTAAGCTATTTCTCTTTTAGACAGATTCAATCTCATATGTCCCAGGGTTGCCTTGAATTCATAGAGATCATCTGCCTCTGTCTCCCGAGTGCTGGGATTAAAGATGTGTGCCACCACTGCCTGGTCTCTATGCCTAGCTAGTGGCTTAGATCTGCACTCTGATCTTCAGGCAAGCTTTATTTGTTAGGTTACAAACAAAGTATCACTACCAACCATTACTGTTCTTCCCATCCCCAGTTATGTTGTTGTTGTTGTTGCTGCTATTGCTACTGCATACTGCAACAGAATCCCACACTATAGTACAGGCTAGCCTGAAACTCATTATTGATTGTTATTCTTTCCAAGAAGGCCTAGAAATTGTGGCAAGCCTCCCGCCTCAGCTTCCTCAATTCTAGTATTATAAGTATGAGTCATCTTCTTTTCTTCTTGGGAGGAGGGAAGAAAGCACCATTCTCCAAATCAGTTCTGAGACCTCTACTGTACAGAACTCTGTGGCTGCAGTACATGGTGTCAAACTTGATATAGACTTAACTGAGTTTAGATCACCTGTGAGTGTACCTATGAGGATGTTTCTAGAAAGGTTTAACTGAGGATGGATAGGTCACCATAAATATGTGGATCACCCTTCCATTAGCTGTGGTCCCCGCTTGAATTAATAAGAGAAAGGAGCCCCAGCATCCATCTCTTTCTACTTCCTGACTGCAGGTGCAACATGACCAGGTATCTCATTCCTGCCCCCAAGTCTCCTCATCATGGTGGACTATACCCACAAATGGGCAGATTAAACCCTTGTTTCCTCAAGATACTTTGCCAGGGGTTTTGTCAGAATGAGAAAAGTAACTAAAGTGGGTAAGAAATTCCATTGAATCAAAATGTCACTTCTTCCTGTAAAGTCACTAGAGAGAGGGGTACTATGCAGAGACCACCTAGATATTGCTGCACAGGAAAGGAGCGCTACTGAAAATGGGATCATGACAAAAGAGGGAAAATCAGAAACAAAATATGGGAGGCACTATTGCTAAAGATGAAGGGGAGAAAAGGAATTTAAAGACATACTAATAAATTAAATAAGATAGGGCTGCAAGAGGGAGGAGACAGGCAATACAAAGGTTAGATAAAATCAAAACGTAGTGTTTGCCTACATCAACAGAGTCTAAGAAGCAGGGAGTGTGTTTCTGGCTGCAATAGGGCTAAAAAAAATAGAATTTCTATTGGCCAATAATAACCAACTGTAAGTATTTTAAGTTCCCATTCATAGTCAGAACATGAAATATGAGATACTTTGGGGAGAATCTAATAAGAGATAAGTATGACTGTTACAGAGAAATTGCAAAGTGCTACTGTGGGAAACAATGAATAAGTGGAGATATGTAGCATGGACCCACAAGAGCCTGGTAAAGAGAAGAATGATGGGCAATGCAAGACCTCGCCTTGTAAAGATGGAATTCTTCACGACCCCGTTCTAAAGGTCATAGGACAGAACCCAGTACCCGTCAGGAGCAGAAATCCAATGCTAAGACTCCATTAACAGAAGCCAAAGTGTGTTGGTCAGCATCCCTTCACTGTAACAGACGTCTGACATGATCATTAGAGAGAAAAGAGGCTGAGTGGCTTCAACTCCCACTCTCAGAGGTTGTCTGTCGACCATTGACCCTGCTATCTCCGGGCATGGTGTTCCGAGGTGGTGTTCTCTCAGCAGCTACAGAATGAATGAGGGACATAATGGAAATTTGTTCTCTGTGGAAGAGCTAACACAACCCCAAGGATTTGCTGTGTATCTTGGAGTACAGTAGGCATAATAAACATACCTGAGTGAGTTTCTGGACACCACTAATGTAGACTCAGGGACAGAAGCCAGAAGAAAGAAGAGAGTGATATTTCAGAGGGAGTCACTCAGGACATAAATGAAGTCTGCCATTTCTTTGAATAAGGCCCAGAAGAAAAGTCTACAGCACTAGAGGATTTTTAAGAACATGTTCAAGGGTGAGAGATGGCTCAGTAGTTAACAGTGCTTCCTGCTCTTCCAGATGACCAGAGCTGTGTTCCTTGCACTCACACCGGGGCTCAAAACCACTTTCAACTCTAGCTCCAGGGAATACAGCACCCTCTTCTGGCCTCCACAGGCGTTGCGCTGAGTTGCATATACCCCCACACAGACGCACACGTTCACATAAATAATAATAAAAGTCAATCCGTAAAATAGATGCTATTAATTTAGAAGATGTTAAAACAACTACGTAACCTGGATAGTGGGGCCTATAAGTGATTTGTCAAAAGCTATGAAAATGAAAACTCACACAGAAGCGCCAATGCTCTGCTTACAATCAAGCGGGAGATGAATTACTCAATTGGACATTTTAAAATATAGCCTAAGTGAAATTTATTTCCCAAGCTTTAAGTCATTCAAACATACTCAAGGCTTGCTTATTTTAGAACCAAATTATCTTAATGGCATGGAGAAGCAGAGGGAAATTATGGGCGAAAGTCATACTCTCTATATATAATGTGTTTGTATGTGTATGCTGTGCTTTGGATATGAATGCTCCCCACATGCTCTATGTTTGAGTACTTGGCCCCCAGTTGGCAGAACTGTTTGAGGAGGGATTAGGATGTAGTGTCAGTGGGTATGGGGTCTGAGGTTTCAAAAGCCCACACCATCTGCAGTGTCTCCCACTCTCTGCCTTGAGCTTAAGGATCAAGCTATAAGTTCTCAGCTACTGCTCCAATGCCAGGCCTGCCTGCCTGCTGTCATGCTCCCCACCATGATGGTTATAGACTCTAACCCTCCTCTAACCCTCTAATACTGTAAGGCCCAAACAAACTCGTCCCTCTGTGACTTACCTTGGTTATGGTGTCTCCACAGCAGTAGAAGGGTAACTAGGAGAGAGTCTGATGGCTCATCTTGCCTGTCAGCATGCCTAGATCTGGAATCAACTGAGTGATAACCTGCTAGACTCAACTGTGAGACATTTTCTTGATTCAGTTATTTCAAATAAGAAGACCTGCTTTAAAGGCAAATTACCCCTGCTGATAGCAGTCCAGATAAAAGGAAGTCTAAGAGAAAAGCTTCTACCTTTTGCCTTATTCCCTTCATATCTTGCTGGCAAATTTATTTACCCTGCCACAGCAGCCGATAAAGTTACATTCCTTTGGTATCAGAACCCAGTCTCTTTGGGCTTCCATCAGGGACTGAAGCCCAAGTGTCAATCTCTAGGCATCCTCCAGGCTTTCAGTACCAACTGAAGACTAGGAGGAATACAGTCTCATGGACTGAGCAGCTACCTGGTTTTTAGCCTCTCCACTGTAAAGACTGCCATTGCTGAACTATTCAATCAGGATTATGTAATCCAATCCAATAAAATCATGTTTAATATGTATTTACCCTATTGGTTCTGTTTATCTAGAGAGTTCTGATTATTACAATGCTTATATACGTGTATGTACATATATGCATGTGTCTTTCACTCAGATGACCTCAGAAATATGATTCCAGGACTGTAATGATAGACCAGGCTGTGTTTTCAGATGTTTTGACCTGGACACCCTGCACTGCCACCTTCTTTGCAAGTTTCTGTAGCAAATGAACTTCTAGGAGGCATCTATGGAGAACCGAAAATGGAAAATCAGGTCTTGTGTCAGGGGCTGGGAGGTGGGAGGCAGGTGGGACCTGGCAGGGTTTCAGGCCAGGCATGCTCCTGCTCCACAGCTGGACTCAGAAATAGCTACAAATATTGCTGACTTCTTATGGAACTTAAATGGAGAAAGTCAAATAAGTCAACCTAAGAATCTATCTATTGCTACTGATAACTATGGGAACAAGGTCAAAAGAATGATTCCTAGAGAACAATGCCTTGGGGCAGTATTAGAGATGCTTCAGGGGAAAGAGGCAGAGGGCCTTTTGCCTCAAGTGCATCTTGTTCCCTAAACTGTTCTTGGATGTGATTTCATGCCTGCTGTGTTAAACATTTACATCCAATGTGTAAGACATGTGTATTCTTGTTGGATGTCAGAACATAGCTATGAAGCTCATTGCGGTGAAAGGACATGCTCAATGGTGTCATTCCTGTACCCTGAATCTGGATACAACCTTTGGTCTTGCTTTCATGCTTCCCAGATACAATCTACAGTATGTGCCAGACAATTGTGTAGCATGAATTCTAATTGTTCTCAATAATGAAAACCCAGAGTCAGATATCGAGGTAAATGCTGAAAGATAAGAGTAAAAAGGAGTCTGCCACCAGAAAGACTTTTACCTGAATTTTCTACTAGCGAGGACTTTTACCGCTACTGAGTCCTCAGACCAAAGTAGGCAAGATCCTGTCTCCACAAAACCACAGACTGAATGCAATGAGCTCCTGTCTCCTCCTGCCTTATATTCCTCTCTCCACCCAGCAATATCCCTTCCTGTCTCCCCCTTCCTAGTCCTGGGATTAAAAGTGTGTGACTCCCAAGTACTGGGATTAAAGGTGTGAGCCACCACCACCACCTGGCTCTGTTTCTCTTTGAGACCTGAGACAGGATCAATCCAGTGTAGCACAGGATGACCTTGAACTCACAGTAATCCCTCTGCCTCTGCTTTCCGAGTGTGTGTGCCACCACTGCCTAGCCTCTATGGTTAACTAGTGGCTTAGCTCTGCACCCTGATCTTCAGGCAAGCTTTATTTCTTAGATCACAAACAAAACATCACCACACCATTGCGTTTAAATTGGTCTGTCCTGGGAAAGTTCTGGAAAAGGGCTGCTCTGTTAATATTTAGTATGTGCTTACTGACATTTATTTACATGTTTTCCTGCACTCAAACAAACTTCCTTGGATCATTGCTTACTTTGTTCCACAAAAGCCAAAAAGTACACAGAAACTGAAGTGGGGTTGTCTATAGCATTGGACTGTAGTCCGCTCCATTCTTTCGGGTCCTCAGATCCCAGGTCTCGAAGACACAGATCTGTATAGGCTGGCAAAATTCCCCTCCACCCAGTCTTGGCTTAGAGAAGCCCATGGTGTAATGTGGGAGCATCAGCAAGCCTAGCAGCCTCCACATTGGTGAGGAGGGTATATCACTGTAGAATAGACACAACAGGATGTGGTCTCAAACATGAGACCAGTTCACTCTGCCAAGACAGACCTGTAAGAACATCATAGGTGGGAGCCTCACTGATATCTGTATTTATTTAATTACTTTACAATCTAACTAATGTGTAGCATTATTTGTTAGGCTTGATGGAGAATTTGGGGAGATAGAAGACAAAGCTACAGTTCTGAGACCCGTGGGAAGGTCTAATATTCAGGTCAGTGAATCTTGAAATTTTTTCCTTGAACAAATACAACATAATTAAAGTAGTTTATTCCTGCAGGGAGAGTGCTCCTGACAGGACTATGTCAGATCCAGAGAGTGCCCTGCAGGAAGGCCATCCCTGCTGGTAACCCCTGAGGAAAGAATGCATTTAAGTGACAGCCTCATTCATGGCTTGTGCTCTCCGCCTGACAGAGTAAAGCTGATGCACTTTATTAAGCATTTAGAGAGGCATCACCAGTCTTTCCAAAGCGGCTGAAAGAAGCCAGACTTCCATGTGGCTGACATCTCCCAGAGTGGCATGTGCCCTGGCTGTCCAACGTACCCTGGAGGCTATTGGGCACATCCTTGAATGGGTTCTGGGCTCGAGAACAATAGTGACCAGAGGAGTCATCTGCCTTCAAGGACTGTATAAACTTCATATCCTCCTGTGGTTGCTTTCTGGCCTCTTTTAATAGATCTCAAACATCTTATTGGAATCTCCCCAAAGCTGATTAAAGTCTAGAAAACAAGACAGGAGAATGGTGGTTCCTACTGAAAGAAAAAGGTTGAACCTGGAGTCACCCTTATGAGGATAAAGTTTGTAGGACACAGGCTCAATGAGTGAGGATGAAGATGCTGCCCAAATTTGAGGACAAAAATTGGAAGATGCCTCATCATAGTGACATAACATTATTCTGCTGACAGGAAAGAACCAAGGCGTCCATCCAGATGTGATCCTTCCTGTCCAGGTTTGGGAGGGAAGGCTGATACCACATGTGAAAGCTGTCTGTCCATTTTCTTTCGCTCTGGAAGACTCTAGGATTATTGTGCTTACCAATCTCCTTGACCCGTGTATTGACCCTGGCATCTAAAACTCCCCTGTGTAGACACAATCATTTGATTTGAGTGGATTTATGCAATTCCTGTTACAATGGAAGCTTCTTGAAGAAATCTTGACATGTCCTTTCTCCCTCTATTTCTCCCCATAGATGTAGTGACTACTCATCTACCCAGTGTTACTACCCACACAACGTGGTGCCCAGTGCCTTTTTTCTCCTGTGAAGTGTGCCCTTAGTCCCTCAGTGCTTCTCTACCCTGGAACTTCAACTTCTGCTGGGGTCTAAATTCTGTCTTTCTCAGCCTTTCAACATCAGTGGCTAGTTATCCATCTCTCCATCCTCAGTTTATCACACAAGGCCTGGCTCTACAAACAGATGGTGAGCCCCAGACACCAGGCATTCTCTAATCTGCAGCTCAGATTTCTACTGAGACCACCACAGTCACAGAGAGAGCATCATCTTCAGGTACAACTCTCTGCCATTTCTGCATGCACTTGGGACAAGAGCATCTTTGGCAAGTTTAGAGTGACCTGCCCTCCAGATGTGCTCAGACCTTTTTGTTGCCCCCTTGACTTGTAAACTCAACTCCCCCCTGAAGTGGGAGGGTCTTCTGTTTTGAGTTGATTTCATTGGTTAATAAAGAAACTGCCATGGCCTTTGATAGGACAGAAAATTAGGTAGGCGGAGTAAACAGAACAGAATGCTGGGAAGAAGGAAAGTTAGGCAGACGCCATGCCTCTCCTCTCTGAGCCAGACACGATGAAGCTCCAGCCCAAGATGGACATACACTAGAATCTTCCCGGTAAGCCACCACCTCGTGGTGCTACACAGATTATTAGATATGGGTTAAAGCAAGATATGAGAGTTAGCCAGAAGAGGCTAGATATAATGGGCCAGGCAGTGTTTATATGAATGCAGTTTGTATGTTGTTATTTTGGGGCATAAGCTAGCCAGGCGGCTGGGAGCCGGGTTGCAGGAATGCAGCCCGTCACTCCATCTACACTCTCCATGAAGGTTCTCCTTACCTCTGAGAGCACTGTCATCCAGGGCCACTGTCACCTGACTCATGCAGGGTTGACAACTTCTTGACATCAAAACTAAGCATCCTACATTCCAGAAACCCAGACTTGTAACTAATTGCAGGCTGGGAAACTGACACATGACTAAAGCACCACCCTTTTCTGGCTTTGGCATCTAAAGTGCCAATACTTGGTCTCATATGATCACCCAGAAGAAGAAATGGTGGCTTAACATGTCTTTCCTACAATGCAAGCAACCTGAACAGGGAAATATGACTTCTATTTCCCTGTTGATAACCAAGAAAGGAGAGGCAGAGAGAAGAAAGAGTCTAACTGACTACTAGCCACATACATTTAATTCAACACCCAATACAGTCAACAATCACAATTCTTTTTATGTGCCCAGTGTAGTCAAAGTTATGCAACACAGGTCTTGACCACAAATTCCTCACAAGCCAATGGTGAAGACAGGCAAGAAGAGAGATGAGTGTGTATATTTTAAGTCAGAACTGACACGAAGCCTTACAAGTTTTAACTGACCTGATGTATAGATAGACACATCTCTTTGGAGTTAGAAGAAAAATGTGTTTGAAGTAGAGAAGCGAGCACTTGTAACAGTTGTAGGAATGCGTGTGCTATGTGTTCATGTGCCTGGCCTGTGAGTGCTCAGATTCTGGGGTTTCTCCTCCACGATAGCTCTGCTTGCTTGCTGGCTGGCTGGCTGGTTGTCTTGATGACTGGCTGGCTGGTTGGCTTCTTTCTTTCCATCCTTCCTTCTTTCTTTTCTTTCTTCCTTCCTTTCTCCCTCCCTACTTCCCTCGCTTCTTCCTTCCTTTCTTCCTTCCTTCCTTTTATGTACACACACACATACACACCACATCACATCACATCACAACACAACACAACACCTGCATGCAGTGCCCAGGGAGGCCAGAGGAGGACATTGAATCCTTTGGAACTGGAATTACAACTGGTTGTAAACTACAGTATGGGTGCTAGGGACTAAACCCAGCTCTTCTGCAAGGGTAGTGGGCGCTCTTAACTGCTGGGCCATCTCTCCAAACCCTGTTTTTGTTTATTATAGGCTCTTGAATTTTCTCTTAGGGCTAAAATAAAATTCTGCTGCCTGTCTAAAACCAAAACAGGAGAGTGTGTCTCTAGACATCCATTTTTACTGATCTCGGAATGTGCTTTTAGAGCTGTGAACTCTCATCATCTACAGCTAATGGGAACAGGCTTTGGAAATTGCTCAATTTCTGGGACTCTTTTAATTGGGTCAATAAACATACGCACTGGTAGAACTAGCTTTGCAAGCTTCTACCAAGCAAAGCGCTGGAGATTGCCCTGGAGACCCTCACTTTAATTAGGTGCAGTAGGGGGTCTAGAGGCTGCCATGTCTTTATAATTTTCCAATGTGCCATGAATTTAGGAAATGGTGACTAACAAATGACTCCAAAATGAAGCACCTAAATGCATAGTCTGAATTTGTTGTTTATTGGGAAATGTTCCTCGTTAGATATCCACTTAGTAATCTACCTTTCAAAACTGCATTTCCAAAATTGAGGAGATTTTATTCTGGATGTTGCATTATTTATTAATAAATAAAAGTTAACAATAGTTAATATGTGTCATGGTAGATGGCATGCATCCATAAAAATCAATAAATGATGGGCATGCATAAGATTCTATGCAGCACCAATTTATGTTGTAAATCTAGATACACTTTCATAGAAAGAACCATGAGTAGAGCAACAGACACGTTGCAGTCCTAGTTTTGAAGATATACATATATGGATGAGGGCTGAGGAAGTGGTTCTGTTGGCAGGATGATTGTCTAGTGTACATGGAGAGCTGGGCTTTATCCCCAGCACCACAGAACATCTGATATGGTGATTCCTCACACCTGTACTCAAGACTTGGAGGCAGGAGGACCAGAAGTTCAAAGTCATCCTTATCTACATAGTGAGTACTAACGAGATACATGAGACCATTTCTCTCTCTGTCTCTGTGTCTGTCTCTGTCTCTGTCTCTCTCACACACACATAAGGGCTGATAACACTATTATAATATTTGTATTTCCAATGCTGGAATATAAGTGTTTTTAAAATCTGAACTCTCCTTTGTACACTAAAGGTGAATTACAAGCATATGAGCAACTATTGAAATGAAAACTGAATACGACCCTGTAAAGATGAAGGCAGAAGTCACTTCTCACTGTGAGAGAGAAGCATGCTGACTAGTAAGTGGAGAAATGAGATGGGGCAGTCAGGGAGCTTCTGGGAGTGGACCCCATCATATTGTCATTGTCAGTGAGTGAAGCCCAGGAATCCGAAGACATTGCCTCAGGTCTTCCCATCCCTCAGTGCGGGAACTGAGTAGCCTTCGCGTGTATTAGTCCCACTGAGAACTGCTCACAGGTCACCAGCCTCCTGCCTGAAATGTGACTAGAATGTCATTGAAGAATAGCTAATCATTTTAAAATGCACTCACTATTCCCAAACAGAATAGCAGGAAATGTCTGGAGTGGGCCAGACATGGTCCTTGGCTCACCCCTCAGGCTGTGGCTTTGAGAGGTTAACGAGGACTCAATGCTCTCTCTATAGTGTCATCTCCTTCATGATAACCTATCCAATGTTAACCAACTTACGGACACTGCAATGTCTCTGGGGAACTAGGTTTGGCATGACACAGTGCCACAGTCTCTACTTTCTATGAATTAAAAAGTCAGATTCAAGAGATAAGTAGACACAAGCTTCCTCTTGGGTGGGAAAAACTACATACTTGGCGACCATAGTTACCCACAATTGTTTTTTTTTTTTAAATGAGCAATTTGCTCCTACAAAAAATAATTTAGTATAATTCTGTAATCCCCAGAGCATCCCCAAGCCTAAAATGTAACAGTAAGCAAACATGTGGACACACTTTCATCCCCAGCCTTAGACTTGGATTCAGATTTAGTTAGGTTAGAATAAAGGCTTGCGTGATGATGTATCAGCACACAACTCAAAAGGTATCTCTTCCCTTTCCCCGCCTTTGCCACCAGAATACACACCAAGCGTACCCAAGTGTCTTCCCCGGATCCCCACAGTGATTAGCGTCTCGCCTGTGCTGGCCTGAACCTTCTCATGGAAGGAGGTCACTGCCCTACTCCATGTCCTGCTGCTCTGATGATCTAACTCAAGTCTTTACACTTTCACGAAAAAAAAAAATGTTTCCAGACTGAGGTATTTCTGGCTACAAATCTCTTTTCTCTGTAATGTTCTCTATTTTTCAATCATCTATGGTTCTTGTTCTGATTCCTTTATTTCAGAGTCTTGTGAAAGACTCTGTTTGGAGTCTTTTTATTTGCCGGCCTCATTTCAAGGGGTTAAATTCTACCAGAGCAGCTAAAAGCAGAGGGTTTATTTCCAAAGCGACTTAACCGGCTCGCACAGCTCATGTGAATCAGGGTTTTGTCCTGTAAGTGCTAATTTTTAGCTTTAATTTATTCCCAAGTCAAGCAGCATCGGCACCTGTGACCTGCTCACATCATGAGATGCTTTTTATAACCGCTTCATTAACTGGCTCCTATGTAATCCCTTTGGAGCCAGAGATGCCCCGCTACTGGCCATGCCCCAGTGTGCACTGCACAGACAGGGGTTGTCCGGCTCTGCCTCCGGAACTGAGAGAGTTCCAGGGAGCTTGTCTGTCAGTTCAGTCTGTCTGTTCAGATATCATCTCGATGTCTGACATCATCTAGAATTACCTGGGAAGGGAGCGTCAGTGAGGGGTTATCTACACTGGGCTGGAATGTGGGATTGTCTGTCTGCATTGGGCTGGCCTGTGGGCCTGTCTGTGAGGCTTAATCAAGTTAACTGATGTGGGAAGATCCATCCTACTGTGTGGCACCATTCCCGAGGCAGGGAGTCTTGACCTGTAGAAAAGAGTTGAGCACAAGCTAGCATGCCAGCACACTTGCAATGCAGGCATTTCTTCTGTGTGATGCAATTACTGCTCCATGCTCCTGCCACTGAGGCTCAGCTGCAGCAATAGACCATAACCTGGAAATGTAAGCTAAATTAAACCTTTGCTCCATAAGTTGCTTCGTGTTGGGATATTTTCTCACAACCACAGAAATAAAACTAAAGCAGTAATACATCTAGAATAATACAAAAACTTGTAATTTTTCTTGGATTCTATCTATATCCAAATGTGAGACATATCTCAATACATAATGCCTTCCAAAATGCTCGTGTGTGTTTGCTAATAATGTTAGCAGAGTCGTTAACTACATGAAACAATATGAACAGCACCCGCGAAGAAATATGAGAGAAACCAGACACAAAAGGCATGTACAGTTTATAGAAAGGGCCAAGAGCCAGTACTCATGTGCACTGTTAAAAGTCAGGAGCGTGGGGGAGTGTGGAGGACGTGGGGGAGTGTCTGGCTCAGAGCCCAAGGAGGGGCAGGAGGCACGTGCTGTGCTTTTCATCTGGGTGCTCCTTGCTCGGGCATGGGCATCTTTTGAAAATTTGACAACCTACACTATGCAACACTTTCCTTAAGCATGCATATCCAGTAAACATATTTTTAATATTTGCATTTATGAACATTTATACGTATGTATACACGGGTGGGCATGTGCATGCCATAAATTGTCTATGGTAATCAGACATTAATTTATAGGATCTGTTCTCTCCTTCCAACATCTGGGTTCCAGGGACCAAACTCAGATCATCTGGCTTGCCAGCAAGTGCCTTTACCTGCTGAGTCATCTGACCAGCCCACATGTATGTTTTTGAATGACAAAGTGCAGGTCCCTTTCATAGGGGCAGTTTTCTTCTGTTAAATCATAACTATTGCTTCCTAAGTTCTATAAAACCACAGACTGACCTTCATGGCATTCTTCACAGAGTGGGAACTTCTCCTGCCACAGCAAAAGGCTCCCCATCTTCTCTGTACTTAGATGTTCTCTCACTGGGCAGACCACACTGAAAATGATTTCTTTAAGTCTTATGGGCGATTTGTTTTCTTGCACTGGCTCTGCCAGAGCATGCTGCCACACAGCTGTAGGAAATCAGAGACAGCATGCCACATCTGCTCTGCCAGCGCAGATCAAAGCTGCATGGCTCGTGTCCAGCGTGTCACCCAGAGGGCGAGCAAGACACTTTAATCTATAAATGTAAAATTACATTCTTCCTGTGGTTAACTAAGGACACACACACACACACACACACACACACACACACACAAATGTGCACTTACGCGATGCTCAGGGGTAAGATGGGGAGGTGCTTAGGGGGTAAGATGGGAGGACAAGGAGGTGCTAGGGGGTAAGATGGAAGGATGCGGAGGTACCTAGGGGGTAAAATCAGAAAATGCTCAGGAGGTCAGATGGGAAAGTACTCAGGATGGTAAGATGAGGAAGATGGGGAGGTGCTGGGGGTGAGATGGGAGGATAGGGAAGTGCTAAGTGGGTAAGATGGGAGGATGGAAAGATGCACTGGGGCTAAGAGTCACTCAGTCACCGCATGCCCCAGAGGATAGCTCTACTCTTGCCTTCTCATTGTGGCATTTCACCAAGCTTGTCAGGAGTCTTTGAAGACGGTTTTGGACCTAAAAGGCCCCTGTTTAATTTCCAGGTGAGCTTTGCTTTAGTACAGTTTTCGATTTACAAAAAGTTGTCAAGAGGTGCAGGATCCTCGTACGTCCACATCATCTGACGCTAGCATTGCACACTTGTCCTGAGAATCAGTGTTAGAAGATCATTGCTAACTACCAGCCACACTTCACTCAAATTGCCACTGGAGTTGTTAAGGTCAGAGCCTGGATCCTGGCAGCTAACAAGCCAAGCTCAGCCACCATCTTTATCTGATCAATTAAAGACAGAAAGTAACAGAGACAAGGAGGAAAAGGAGATTTATTCAGTGTGGCCACATCAGAAAGAGGTTCCGTAACCCAGCTGGTTGCAAGTCCATCTTCATAGTCCTGAAGATGTACGGTCATCCCGGTTGCCACCTGTCACCGTGGGAACAAACATTGGCTATGGGGGTAAATTCAAAGTGAAATTCGAGCCTTGATTTGCAATTTCATTGGGGTTCAATGGTCACCTGAATGTCAAACTCAGCATGTGCCAGGGCACCAAGCACAGGAATAGGCACTCAGCAGGAGTCACAGTTGGTGGCACTTGTCCCAATGCTGTGTCCCATCCCTCTGAAGCACAGCACTGCTTTGGCCAGGTAGCCATACCAATGTTCAGAACTCTTCTTGCACAAGGTTCCTGAGAACCAATCCTAACAATAGGCCTTTTTTGCTAATGGGTACGACCTGGTTTTGTCAGTCCCGTTGAGCCCACCATTCTTTGCCTGCAAGGAAGAATGAAAAGCAATGTAAAGAAAGGGTTCTTGTCGGCTTACAACTCCAGAGGGGTTGTAATCCATGATGGTGGGAAAGGCATGGCATCAGGAAACTTGAGGCATCTTGGAAGTCAGCAAGCAGAGGAAAAGAACAGGAAGTGGGGCCAGGCTATACAACCTTAAAGCCTGCCCCAAATGATGTACTTCCTCCAGCAAGGTCCTACCTGCTAAAGGCTATATAATCTGCCCAAACACCACCAGCAGCTGGACTCCAGGTGTTTACACACATGATCCTATGAGAGGTATTTCATTCCCAAGCCACAAAACACCTGCTAGGAAACATCCTGGCTTCTTTCATAGAATGTATACAGCATGTAGCGCATACATGCAGACTTCTGGGATTGAAAGTTGCTTGCTTACTACTTTAACGACCCCCATAGTCACATATCAGCTATTCGCAGCTATCAGCGTGTACCACCTGTCCCATGTGTCTGCCCTTTCTCTGCCTCCATGCACCTGCATGTCACAAGGACCCAGAGACTGCCCGATGGGGTCCTGACACCACCATGGCAAGTGTCTAAAAGCTCCCATGCTAACCTTCAAGGACTGAAAGAAACAAGAGAGGCACGGGCTTCTGAAAGCATGTCATATCCTACTGCAAAGGGAAAAATACATTTGTGAAAGCACGCTGCCATCACTCACAGAAGGCTATCAGCGCTCCGAGTCTAATTAGAGGGGAAAAGAATCAATAGTGACTCACTTCCTTGTTAGAGGAATTGATTTTCCTGATAAGCTCACCATATTCCTGGAGTTTGTCTTAATCATTTTCTAGCAAAATGGCTTAGCTCCAGCTCTCCTGAATCACATGGCTACATTGAGATGAGTGGTTTATAGATGCTGAGAGTCACAAATCAATCAGTCTCCCCAAAGAAGCTGCATCCTCAAGGAAGAAGGTGGATAAGAACAGGAACCAGACCGCACTGACAGTCACAGTATTTGAACTCCAGTAACCCAGACAAGGTTCCAGATTGTCTAGTTGTCCTTGCGACTTTAAAACTCACTTGGATATTGAATGTCACTGTTCTCATTCAGATAAATGACCCTACCTCATCGCACTTAGAAGCCCCATGTTTGTGTGGCTGGAGAGATGTCTCAGCTGCTCAGAGCACTGGCTTCTCCTGCAGAGCATCAGGGCTTGATGGAGGTGGGCCTTGTATCTTATCTGTTGCTTTCATTAATTAATTAATAAAGAAATTGCTTGGCCCTCTGATAGGGTAGAATTTAGATAGGCAGAGTAAACAGAACAGAATGCTGGGAGAAAGAAGCCAAGAGAGAAGCCATGATTCTCCTGCCAGACACAGCCGCAGGTTAAAATCTTCCCTGGTAAGCCACCTCGTGGGGTACACAGATTATTAAAAATGGGTTAGATCAATATGGAAGAGCTAGCCAATAATAGGCTGGAACTAATGGACCAGACAGTGTTTAAAAGAATACAGTTTCTGTGTAATTATTTCGGGGCATAAGCTAGCCATGCAGGCGGCCAGGTGCTGGGGACACAGCCCTGCCACTCCTCGTATCACAACAAGGGCTGGATTCCCAGCACCCACATGGTGGACCCAGCTCTGGATGATCTGACTCCCTCTTCTGACCTCAGCCAGCACTGCACACAAGTGGCACATATACATACATGGATACAAACATGCATACATATAAAATATATAATACACCTTAAAATATTTTGTAGAGTTTCACATTATACTTTACATTTTCACTATTGACTATTTATTTTATGCACTTATCCACAGCTGTAGAACAGCTATTCCAATTATAGAGAAGTTTACTGAGATGTAGATTTGGGATCTGGTTAATTTTGATGGGGTTTTGTTATTAGTGTTATTGCTTTGCAACTATTTTTATAATAATAATTTACTAGATGATTCAAGTTTGAAATTTCTCTTGCTTTATCTCTGATCTTGCTCTCTTTCTCACTCTCCCACCCACTCACTCCCCTTCTCTCTCTTCCTCCCTTCCTTTACCTTTTGTAGCTGCGTGACCTTGAGGAAAATCATTTCACAGTTCTGAAGTATTTCTTAAAATTTATAAAGAGACTGGGGTTTCACGTGCATGAAGGCTCAGAACAATTCTATGGAACTCATCAATTGTGTGAAGTAGATATTGGTTCAAATGCAGAAATCCATTTAACCCTCCCAACCACCCAGCCACAAGCTGCCAGTGTTGCTCTTATTTGTAGACACATACATGAGGTCTTACAAGGTGTTAACTTTTTTTTAACCCAGTCTTGGGGCTACATGAGAGACAAGATATCAATGTGTGCCACCTATCCCATGTGTCTGCCCTTTTTGTCTCCACGCACCTGCACGTCACAAGAACCCAGAGTTCACCCCATGGTGTCCTGACCCCACCATGGCAAGTGTACCAAGATCTTAATGACTATGTTCTTGGACTGGTCACCCACGCTGTCCTGTTCTAGTTTCCAGTAGCAATCATGTCCATGCAGGAGTAGTTCAACTTTGTCAACAATGAACAGTTGTGTCATTGATGGACATGTGAGCAACTAAAACACTCGTCCCCTTGTTCTTCCTGTCAGCGTGTCTCCATCCAGCTAGAAGAGCGGGACAGTGAATGTGTTCGATAAAGTACAGGGTTTGGAGCCTTCTTCCCCTTAGGAAGGAATTAAGTCTTTTGTGGTCACATAACAATAGTCATAATTAATATCAACAGAAAGGTAGATTAGCATCATTAGCAGAAGGCTGATGAGACAGCTGATATTCTATGTCAACCTGACTAGGCTAGAAAGCCCTGGTAGCTGGGTAAAGCATCACTTCTGAGTGTATCCTCAAGGCTGTTTCCAAAAGAGAATTGAATCATTGGTGTGGTAATGGGTGCAGGAAATGGCCCTCACCAATATGGGCAAGGGTCATCTGGCCAGTTGAGGCCTGGGAGGTACAGGAAGATGAATGAGTGTTCTTTTTCTCTTCTGGGACGGAGACATCCATCTTAGCCTTGCCCTGGCAGCAGAGGCTCTACTTCTCAGACATTTGGGACTCTAGGACTTCTAACTGTCCCCCTACCACCACTAACTATTTATCTGTGGAGCCCTGGTACCGCAGGCATTTCCAGATGAAGCAGATGTGTGATATGATGCCTCCTCCTGACCCATCGCCTGCGGCAGATCAAGACACCACCCTTGCCACAAAGATTTAATTGATCGTTCGTGTTCTAGGAAGCCAGAATCTGTTGTTTAGAGTGGACACAAAAGAATGTGTTCTTTGCTTTGCCTGAAAAGCTCAGTGGGATGGGCCACAGCTAAGTGGAATAAACAGAAAGTCACAGGAGAAAAACCTGTTAAACAATACATGTGTGACATGAAACACAGCAGCAAAGTAACAGGCTGAAGTCTACTGCCCTGGTTTCCTTTCTGATTCTGTAACTAAGAGGAACTCAGAGGAGGAAAGGTTTTATTCGGCTTACACTTACAGGTTCAGCATAGGCAGGAACTCAAGCAGGAACTTGAAGCAAAATACATGGGTAAATCTATAGAGTCAAGGAATTTAATGTTCAAAACAATGTAACAACATCAGGGTTTATTCTCATTCTCTCTCTCTCTCTCTCTCTCTCTCTCTCTCTCTCTCTCTCTCTCTCTCTCTCTCCCCAAGCACAAATTCTTTCATTTTCTAATTTTCATGCAATCTTAATGATTATCCTAGCTTTTACATTATAAATGGCTCTGGGAAAAGGGAGGAATATTTCCATGACAGTTACACGAAATTCCCATATCCTAGCTTTCTTGCAAGATAACCACATTTGTTGATTGATAGTGTCTCTGACCACACCTAATTATTGAACATGATATTGTTGAGTGTTTTCTTGAGACAAGAGCAACACAGAATGATCGGGATGTCAACTGGCAGCCCACAAAGACTGAAATATTTACTATCTGACTCTTCAGAAGCATGTTTGCTGACCCCTTCCTCCATATGTTCATACTTTAAGACAATGTGCTTTAACTGATAAAAATGTAATTATTCAACAGAGAAGACCCCTGGGACCTGATCCTGGAGCAGACTGACTTAGCCTTTCTGTTTTACTTTTATCAATAGTAGGCATATGGTTTAATAGAACTCTGGGGGCTTTGGGCCTGGGGATGTGCCTATGCTACCTTTATGAAATGTGTGTCTTGGATAAACCCACAGGAACCTTCTCATTCGCAGTGCCCTTATCCAATAGCTCAGACCTGTGTGGATTTGCCCTGTACCCATAACAAAGCTGTCTTGTGATAACAGCTCTCTGGAGCTCAGCAAGCACCACGGACTGGAGGAAGCATTGCAAACAGGTACAAGGTCATCTTGCAGCCTTGATTGCAAATCAGAGGAGAATAAAGATTAGACAAGTAGACCATGCATGAATCTGTAACCCCAGAACGTGGGGTGTTGAAACAGGAGGATTAGAAAGTCAAGGTTATCCTAGGATAGATAGAAAGTCTGAAATGAAACCTGGTCTCAAGAATGAAAGGAAATCAAATGAAACAAGATAAAGTAAAATAAACCAAAATAGCAAGCAGCCCCAGCCTTCTTCCTTCAGCTGACTTCCGGGGCTTCCCGGGTTCAGCTGAGAGGAACATTGCATGATTCACAGATCATTCGGTTTCATTTCTCCTCCTACACAGATCTCTAGATGCTACACAGGTACCAGAGGCCAGAGCATGTTTATCCCAGCACTGAGAGGCAGAGACAGGAGGATTGCTACAGGTTCAGGAGCCAGCCTAGTCTGTATAGCAAAGAGTCACAGGCAAAGGAAAGGATGGAGGGAAGGAAGGAGGGAGCTAGGAAGGCAGGATGGGAGATTTGAATGTTATAATTCTAGTTCTTTCTTAGCCCTGTAGAACTGTGGAGAACTCTGTCTCAGTATCCTCACAGTGGGGAAACTAAGGAGGGCTGAGCACAGCTGGAGATGGTTTCCTAAATGCTTCAGCAAGTCTAACGATGAACTGAGCATTGTACCTCTGCTGCAGGAGAGATGGACACATGAGCACTTGGCCTTGCCTGATCCCCCATCTCAGTCACTCCTGTACCGTCATCAGTCCTGTGATTCACACACGTATTCTCGCACAGGTCACATTCCTTCAGGGAAGAATGGTGCTGAGCCTCACTCACCTGACCCTCTGTTCCCTAGCTTCTCCGAGAAATACCTGCCCCCAGCACCAGTCAATAGAGCAGCCCGTGGGCAAGACTGACACCAGGTCCCCCCCAGGCTTTCCTCTATAGCTCAAAGACCCAGTGACTAACAGCTGCACACAGCCGGAGGCCACATGGCTTCAGCACAGGACAGTTTCCTTCTGTGCCTTGGGCTCTGCCTCCTCCGCCAGCCCCCAAGCCAGCAGGCCAAGGCTGGCCTTCCCTGTTATCACCTTTCCTGCTCAGCAGCTTCTCTTCTGGGTTCTCACCCTAGTCTCTGTCCATCTCTTCCTGGTTTGGTTTTGCTGTTGTTGTTGTTGTTGTTGTCAATGAGTGCTTTATTCTTAAATCATGTCCTTGTTCTTTGCCTCGAAGTCAGTGACATAAGAGAGCCTAACACAGCAAGACTGCATCAGGCCTGAGAGGGGTGGGATCTGAAGGGCCATGCCCCTCCTCCAAATGTAGTTAAACAGGGATATCCATCACCCCAATAGAAGAAACAGCTGCACCACCTATACCAGAGACTGGGAGCAGGGAGCCCATTCCACTCAAATACATCTACTGAGAGAAACCAGCAGAACGGATTGAATGGTCCATAACAATGCAGGGCATGTGACTGGTCCAAACCCCTGCCTGGCTCTGAGACCATCCCACCAGATGAAGTCCCTGAGAAGGATGCTTCTCACAGTACAGTGACACTTGAGTTGGTTATAGGGCATGTCTGCACATGGGCCTGGGGAAACACAGAGCCTGGAACTATGAAAATCAAATGACTCTCTGGAGTTACATTCTTGGAATTAGTTTCCACCGGCAATGACAATGGCTCCGAAGTTGATAAAAGAGAAACATGGCTCCTTTGTGGGGTTAGGCCACAATGAGAGTCAAGACGATAGAAGACAAGAACCAGTCCTGGCAAGCTGTGAGTAGTCACAGAGACTTAGCCACCATGTCTGCTTTCTGACTGGAAAAGGGGAAGGGGCCACATTGATTAGTGAGGGACATCATAGTATGGAAGAGAGAGAAGAGCAGGGAGGCCATGATGGTGGGGAGAGAGAGGCAGCATGCAAGCCATCACCCATCCCGCCAGGTGTCAGAAAAGCCAGCAGAGTCACCCCTACAAGGCACATGGGATGCTCACCAGTGGGCACAAGGCGGGAGAAGGGGACAGAACCGTGCTCCAGGGTCCTTTGAGTCACCGATGGAGGTGCAGATGACAGGGATGACTTACCTGGAAAGCTGAAACTGTGTTGCTGGATGTTCTGTGTATCACCCATTGTCCCTAGTAAGTCTAAGGAATTCATGCAAGGCCTTACAGCGCAGGAGAGGCCTTCCTAAGAGGCAAAACACTCTGCCTCTTTCATAGACGTTGGTTACAATTGTCAAAAGAATCTACAGCAGTGTTTGAAATGCTTGCTAAGCTATATACCACCATTCCTTAAAAGCTTACAACCAATATAAACTGATCATGTGAAAGGTAATTTTATTAATTAACTAATCACTTACATTAGTTATTTTACATTAGTTACATTAAGTCTTTCTCTTTACAGGCAGCAGATTCAGGCCTTGAAACTACAAATTAATAACAGTTGCTTTGCTTTGGACGTTAAGTTTGAAAAAAAATAACTTTCGAAGATACCAGAGTTTACTTAGGTAATAATCAAATACTTCTTTTTCTTTATTTTTCTTTTTGTTTTAGTGACAAGGAACTTTTTTCTGAACCTTCTTTGCAAATAGTGTGTGTGTGTGTGTGTGTGTGAGAGAGAGAGAGAGAGAGAGAGAGAGAGAGAGAGAGAGAGAGAGAATGTATGCAGTGAAAATATCAAATCTATGAAAACTCCAGTTTTTCTTCTTTCTAGGATGGCTTACAGTCGTCATGTGTAGGAAACTGCAATACACACAATAAAATTACCTAGCTGTCATTATTTGTATTGTATTTTTAAGTTATGCATTCCGTGTCTCATCAATTATTCTTTGTACTTCAGCCATGCGTAAAATTTGTTTTCATTTAATTGTATTTATTTATTTGTTTATTATTTGTGTTTGTGTGTGTGCATGTGTGTGTGTGTGTGTGTGTAGGTGCAATGGTGTGTATAGAGAGCAAAGGACAATTTGCTAAAGTTGATTCTCTCCGTGAGGGTCCCATGAATCAAATCCAGGTCACCAGGCTCAGCAGAAAGAGCCTTTCCCCCACTGAGCTAACCTGTCAGCCTATATTTTAATCCAGCATGTAGTCCTAAGGCAATAGGCGTATCTGCCTCCTCAGGTCACCTCAGAACCTTTGTAACTTTTAGTTTCCCTCTCTGCTGTTTCCTAGGCCAGAGTGTGAATGTCTGTCACAGCTACATTCTCATTATCAGAGGGCGAGAGACAGGAGGTGGCTTCAATCCTGGGAATAAGGATAGAGAAACATGTGCCTATAGCTCCCTCATGGTTTGTTGACAGGAATTGGTGTGGCATGGCCATAGCTGGCAGCAGCAGCGATAGCAAAGGAGGCTGGGGGTGAGCTGCCTTATGTCGGATAAGCATGGTCAGTTCATCTAGACAAGATGTTGCTCTTGCCAAGATCCACATTAGAACTTTGTCTCCAAGGCAAAGGGATGAGAGGAGGTTCATCTCTGAACTTGGTGGTTATGGTTTGGGTGTAAAAGCCTCCACAGGCTCATGGTTTTAAAAACTTGTCCCCCAGTGGTGTGCTTTGTGGGGAGCATGGGGAACCTTAAGAATACAGGGCCTAGGCAAAGAAAGTGGACAGCTGGGAAGAGGGTCTCCTGAGCCACCCAGATGCAAGCAGCCAGCTTCACAGTCCTGAGAGTCACTTCCGTCACCCTTCCTTCCAAGCAAGGTGGAGATAATGGATCATCCCAAAGCTGTGAGCTAAAATAAATCCTTCCTCCCTTCTCATTGGGTAGTTTTCACACTGCAGTGATGGTAGGAACTATAGCAGTGGTCAAGTTACAAGCCTTCTGTCCCATAATGCAATTGGTAATGCTACAAAGGGACTGAGGCTAAACATTCTCTTGCACCTTCATTTTCTTTTCTGTTCTATGTTTTAATTGGTCCAGGAATGTTTGCCCCAACATCCACAAGGCTTACTCCATTGTCTCTTTCAAGTATATTCACGATCCAAATTCACTGGTTTTTAGCCCTTTCTTCTTGCTCCCTTCCATCCCATGTAGGTACAACAAGCTTGTTTCCAGATGTTTTCCCATATCTTCCCTTCAGGGCATCACCTCTGCTGCGATTGGACCCAGAGACCTTGATCTAAATCAGGAAAGATGATGTGGCTTCATGTCCACACTGCTCTTCCTGGCCTTCTATCAGCCTGATGAACACAGAAGGACCTTCGTGAGAGAGATGTGTCACTGCGTTCCTGATGACAAGCATAAGTAAGACCTGGTCAGAGTAATGGGAGCAATCCACACTTGGGTTGGTGCCTTTTCCACTTCTTCCATGCTAAAGTTGGTCCAGCCCAGAAAAGACAGAATAAATCAGGAACCGCAGTGAAGTGTGATGCAATCTGTTCTTACCCCATTGCCACTCCTCTGAGAAAAGCTGATGGGAATATAAACAATGGGATCAGATAGATCAAAGAATCAAAGCAACGGATAATAGAGTCTGGTCACAGGAAGTTGGAATGACTGTTGGCGCCCAGAGATCTGAGGCTCCAACTGGAGATGGATGGGGTGGAATTTCTCAGCAGTAGGGGGAAAGGGCTCTCAACCACATGCTACATGTGAATGCAGAAAGTGCTGTTTAACAAGAACGAGAAACTATCCGAGGAAATGCAGTGTTGACAGCCAAGGAAAGCTTTCTCCACAGCTCTTCAAGATTGAAACAGAATTGTGGAACGGCTTCTCTCAATAACGCTGTCTGTTATTCATTTCTTTTTCCATTCTTCAATTTGAAATAATCAATTAAGGTCGGCACACCAAATTGCATGCAGCTAAACGAGGGGCGAGACGATCCTAGGCTCACAGATAAACTGAATAATTCATCGACTAATGAACGCATTCATCATGATTCCTCACAGTTCCATTTCATTTACATTATTATAGTTAGTCTTCGGAAATTTGGAGGAGCATTCCAGTTTCAGATAAGGGAATCTAAGATTTAAGGAAACTGAGTACCTTACTCGATCACATACATAATTTTGAGTACGTTACGCAAGATTACAAACCTAATACTGTAAAGAGAGTGGGTTTGATTCAAGTTCTTTTGACTCTATTCTCATTTTACCTTGAGCTTTTTGATTGTTTCTTTTTGGGCTTTCCATTGTTCTCCTTTATTAATAATAAACTATATATATATAATTTTACTGTATATTTGTATATACAGTGCACTGGTTAGGGAAGTTTCTGAAAAATAGGAAAGAAAGCTACACTTGAAGTGTCTTAAAAGAGAGCAAAGGGCCTGTGTGATGGTGCCTATAATCCCAGCACTCCCAGAAGATGAGGAACACGTGCTTAATGGCTAACCTGAACTACATCATGAGTTGTAGGCTAGCCTGCGATACCCAGTGAGATGCTATCTCAAGTTATAAGGAAGATGGCTAAAACAGTAAGAGCACATTTTGTTTCCTCAAAGCAGGGTCCACAGAAGTGGGAGTCATTGCCTAGTGTTGAGTGACTGGTCTTGCCACTGCCCAGAAAATGAACATCTTCCATAGGCTGGCTCGGTTGCCTATTTCACAAGGTAACTCCAGTAGCTTCAGTCATCAAAGTTAAATATAACTTCATGTAGAAGAGAAAGATCCTATCTTCTTTTAAATAGCCCTTTTGGGATACAGCTCCAAACCTTCTTTGTCTTTGTTCTAGTTGTCATTGAAAGTGGAGTATTGAAATAGCTGTGGTTGAGCCCTATGGTTGAGTTGCCTGTCTGTCCAGACATTTAAGTCAGTTTTGCCTTGTGTATTTTTGTACCCTGTTATTAAATAACTGTGTGTTTATAATTGCTATAGATTTATTATAAATTGATCCTCTCACAATTGCAAAATGTTCTTTGTCTCAAGTAGCATAACTCACTTAAAATAGGTTTTATCTGATATTAGAGTATTTAACTTTCTTGTAATTGTTCTTTATGTGATTATCTTTTCCTCCTTTTTCAATTTGTATCTTTCAGTTAAAAGTGTATATTTGTGGGACACAAATAGTTGCATTTAGGTGTATTATCAGCCTCAGAATCACTGTTCGTTGGGGTGTTCATTCTTACTCAGTGTTATTACTGATATAATTGGATTTATATTTGACATTTTGCTTCTTGTTATCTGCATCTTATGGTTTCAGGGTTTTGTAGTTATTGTTCTTACATTTTTCCTTTGCATCAAATGGATATTTTTCAATATAACATCTTAATTTGTTCAGTAATGTAAGGTGTTTTATCAGTCAGCTTATTACTTACTTGGGGACACACAATAAACAGTTCAGTTTACCGAAATTAGTTTCTGACTTATGAGTTGCAATTATACACAGAAACAATGACTTCTAAAATTCTATTTTCTTTCTCCTTTGTGTTGAATTATTATATAGTTACATTTTTAAAATGTTGTCATCCCAATAGTATTTTGTTAAAATTACCACTTAATTTAATTGGTAGGATCTATTTTACTCCTTATTTATTTATTTGTGTGGGGGAGTGTATGTCCAAGTGCGTGTGAGTGCTCATAGAAAACAGAAGAGGGTACCAGATATCCTAGCTAGCCAGCAGTAATGAGCAGTCTAACCAGGGTGCTGGGAAATTAACTCAAGTCCGCTGGAAGAGCAGGAAGCCTCTTAGTCACTGGTCATGTAACATGAATAATAAAAACCTGAAGACAGAAATTGGGGTTTAACCCAAAAACCAGAAAAGCAAAGCAGCCAAGCCACTAGAGAAGTCTTCCTGCCATCAAGGCTGGGTGACTGCAAACTAAACAATCTAAGCCTCTCTCTCCTCCCATTTTATATCCCCTCTAGTACTGGGATTAAAGGTGTGTGACTCCCTAGGACTGGGATTAAAGGTGTGTGACTCCCTAGGACTGGGATTAAAGGTGTGAGCTACCACCACCTGGATTTGTTTCTGCTTTGATCTTATGTAGCCCAGGGTGGCTTTGAACTCACAGAGACCCATCTGCCTCTGTCTCCCAGATCCTGGGATTAAAGGTGTGTGTCACCATTGCCTGACCTCTAGTGGCTTTAGCTTTGCCTCTGGTCTTCAGGAAAGATTTATTTATCAAAATACAAACATTCTACCACTACAGTATCATTTGCTTTCTTCATGAGGATTTGGATGCCTATCCGGTGTCACTTTCAGCCAGAAAACTGTTGTTGGTTTTGTTCTTTGGTTTTGCTTTTTGTTTTTGTTTTTTTTTTTTTTTAGCTAGATTTGCTAGAAGCCAATTCATTTTGTAGATATTCATTCTATTTCACCCTTATTTTAATAAGACATCATTGTTGAATAAACAGTATTCTTTTTTCATGATATGGATTTATTTTTGAATTTTTGAAGATTCAGTATACTGAATTCCAGAGCAGGTATATATGTTTGCATTTCCATTAACAACTAATGAGAGAATGAACAGTATTCTTAATAGACAGTATTTTCCCCCGGTCAGCACTTTAAATATATCATCCCACTGTCTTCTGACTATATAAGTCATAGCTTAGCTTATATAAAAGGCATAGGCTTCCTTGTCAAGGCATCACTGTTCTCTTGCTTGTTTTTCTTTTCTCATCTTTCACTTCCATCATGTTTATTACAATGTATCCACTCATGATAATCTCTACATATTTAACCTGCTTGGAATTCCTTGAGCTTTCTGGATTTGTTATTCACTAGACATGAGGAATGCTCACTCCTTTCTCCTTCTTCTGTCTGGCACCCCCATCACGTGGACATTGACCCCCGGCGGTGTCTGGTGTTTCTTTTAGCCTCTGTTTATTTCCTTTCATTCATTCTTTGATCCCTACTGAGCTGTTTCCACACTTACTAATTATTTCCTCCATAAATTTATATTTACTATTAATTTCTTTTAGTAACCTTTATTTCACTTATTCTACTTTTTATCTCAATTACTTATATTTGACCTTTAGTATAACCTCTACCTTTTTTTGATATATTCTGTTTAGTGAGGTAATTGATATCATATCTTCCTTTAATGCTTTAATTATGGTTTATTTAATGCCTTAAACATAATTGTTACTCTGAAGAAAATATGCTGTATCTGAAATCTGATCTCCCTTATAGGCTGACTGTTCTGATCCCTAATTTCCTTTATGTAGATCACACATCCCTATCTCTTTGTGCTTGTCATTTCTTCTTTTTCCAGGAAATTGGATGTTTAAAAATATATATGTTATCACGGCCCTGGGTAGTAGGCTTTCCACATTATCACTGTTATTTACTTGTTGTGAATGCTGTATACTCTGTCACTCAGTGCTTCCTTCTCTATTTCTCTCTCTCTTCCTGGGAGAGAGATCCTCTGGTGGATCAGAATTTATTTTCACATTTTACCCAGTTCTTAGAGGTCAGTGTGTTGTTCTTTACAGAATTATTAATAATTACTACTACAATTATTATATATAGTTTAATAAAAATAAAATCTTCTGTCTATGGATGTGGCTGGGGAAACAAGGGATTGCCTTTGATGCACGAGTTCTAGGTTTATCCTCAGCACAATTCTCTTTGAACATGGTCATTGCCTGCCACATTCACTATCATATTGTTCCTAGACCCCAAAGCATGTCATTGTGCAAGACAGGATCTCACCAGACTTTGTTCCATAAGTGCATGAGGTCGATGAAGAACAAATACTGATTTCTCATACTCTTCATGGAAGTGAAGAAGGGAGCTCTAGGGAGGAAAGGGGTGAGCAGGAATAGGCTCTCAGACAACACAAGCTTCCTTCCTTCCTCTGCCTTCATCTAGTTCTTCCTCTGCACCAGGGAAGGGACTCCAACTGAGAAGCCTCATCTGCCTATGACTTGGCTCTGAAATCTCACAAATCCCCAACTTCAAGGTGTTGGTACAGGAAGAAAAGTGAACTTGAAATTGCTTAATTTTCATAAACACCTTCAATCTTGAGCTTAAGAGAATGTGTCCAGAGACAAGTGTAAATAACTGAACTGTGTCCACGGAGAGAAAGCTGCTGCAGGCATTCTATACAGTCACTTCTTTCTGTTAGAATTCCGTCAATGATTCACCAATGGCCCTCAGGAAAGAAGACTCGGATCCTTAGTGTGATTAAAAGATACGGGGACCAGCTTCAGTCCTCTCTATGTGTGTGCCATGTGGCCCATTTCCTTACCTCTTGGCTCCTTTTCATTTCTGAAATGGATCCTTGGCCTCAGTACAAGTGATCCTCCACCCTGCACATGTGCCCTTTAGACATTGCTGGGAACATCAAGAGACCCTTAACTCTTGTTTTAGGTCTTCACTCAGATCTCCTCTCTACCAGGTTTCTTTCTATCATCCCACTCCCTACTAAGTAGCCCTCTGTGTTAGATTACAGCTAGCTACAGTGAAAAGAAATTTCAACACAAAAATGGCTTAAACATGGTGAAATTTCATGTCTCAATCCATGGGAGCACAAGGCAGGGTAATTCTGGTGTGCAGGCTAATGTTGCCTTGGACTTCAACATATGAATCTGAAATAATCACAAATTATTTCACCCCAGTCATTTAGATCAAGTTAAGACCATGAAGACACACTTAAGGGACTAAATCTGATATTAATATCTACCATAGCCTCACAAATCCCATAGACTAGATGTTGTGATAGTTTTGATAGGAATGCCCCCTATAGCTTCATATATTTGAATTCTTGGTCTGCAGTTGGTAGAACTATTTAGGAAGGACTGGGAGGTGTGGCTTTGTTGGAGGAGGTGTTTCAATGTGGGTAGGCTTTGAGATTTCAAAAGTCTATGCCATTCCCAGTTGACCCTCTCCAATTTACAGATTTAGATGTAAGCTCCTGACACCTGGTCCAGCACCATGCTTGCCTACCTGCCTACTGCCATGCTCTCCACTGTGACGGTCATGATCCCATCCCTCTGAAGCTATAAGCAAGCCCCAATTAAATGCTTTCCTTTCTCTGCTGCCTTGGTCATAGTGTCTCTCCACAGCAGTAGAAAAGTAGCCAAGACAAGAGGCAATCATAAAGCCATGATTGACAGCTAGAGAGATGAGAAATGCTGTATCTGAATTTCCAATCTGTCTCACAACTTTATGTATTTGATATCACCTGACATTTCTATCCCATGGAGCCAAATGTTTCATACACATGTCTTTCAAAGTTTCTAGAAGCAGATGTTTCCATGACAACTCCCACAACATCCCCCTGAAAAGTAGGCTCAAAGTGAACAGTCACGTGAAATGGCCATCTTGTTGGTCACAGATGTCTGATATCAGGAATTTCAAAGAGCAACTTGTAAGGATTCTTTGACAAGTAGCTTGGCTAGTAAAGTATCATAGAGGTAAAGGGGACCTATGGGCAAAGCTTAGCTATTAAAATCTTTACCTACAAGGGATATACTTGAAGTGTAGAATGATTTATGAACTATGAGGTCACATGGGCTGTGGACATTCACAGGGGGGAGGATCCTGATGGGAGACTCACATACAAATTTCCATCTAGACCCAGGGAGGAGTTCTGTCAGGGATATTAATGAATGAGAATCCTTAGTTCTACCGCAATTAGTCAAGTATGTGACAGGCATGGGCCCAAAACTAAGAGCAAAAAAAAAAAAAAGTGGGGGGGGAATGGTTCTCTCTTTGAGGATCTTTGATACTTGCAAGGGGTCCAGGATCAGTTTGCTTTGGAAATACCCCTTTGGCAATTTTCAGAAGAATAGGCAGGGCAAGAAGGATGAAAGGGGATGTTTGGGAGTAGATTTTCATAGTCCGGACAAGAGATGATATCCTGTTTTCATTTTGCTCTTTTTACTTTATAGCTTTGTTTGTCATTTCTTCAAGGGCAAGAGATGGCACAAAGAGGCCTTAATGGGAAAGGTTAAGGGGTTTAATGGCCCTTTGCCTACTGATGAGGGACAGAGCTAAGGTACCAAAATGGGTAGCTGCTGTGCAGATAAATGTCATTGGATTGATGTACTGTGCTTAGAGGAGCTTGCTTTGTCTAAATTCCCTGCTCTCTTCCAACCCCTTACAATAGAGCAATCTGAACTGGAATTAAGAAGCACTGGGCTCTCAAGCATGTCAGAAACTGATACTATACAGCCTTCTCCAGGAATCTGCCTTAATATCCAGCCTCTACCTTAATCCCCTTAAGTGTGGGGTTGAAGGCGAGGGGTAAAAGCCCACTCCAGGGTGTTTGCCTTCTGTCATTTGTCAAGCAAGAGCACACTTTCTGCTGCCTCTTTTGTTTCTTCCAGGCCCTGAGCTAAAAATAGACTTTCCAAAGAAAGCTCCCCTTAGGTGGTCCTACGGAGGCAATTTACATCATCAGCGCCGAACCTCAAGATGAATTCAGTGTGCTCCGCATCTGATGTGCCCCATTTGGTTCCTAGGGGCCACTGCATTTTGTAGAGCAACTCTAGGAAAATGCTCACTACAAGAATTCCAGGTCTGAAGCCAGGAATTAGGACAGGGGGTGGGGTGGCGCTAGCATAGTTCAGACTCGGTGTACAGCACTATAAACTGCCCTGCCCTGTTTTCTCCCATGTGGAGGTTTAAAGTATTTGCCTATGGAAAAAAAAAAAAAAAAACACTCCTCTGAGCTTTCTGATAAGCACAGTGATTTTTGTATGATTATATTTTCTTTATCAAGTACTTGGGATTGAGTCAACTGCTGAGTGCCACTGTTGAGGTCACACTCATCACTGTTGAGGTCACTCTTCACCACTGAGGTCACACTCATCACTGCTGAGGTCACACTCATCACTGCGGAGACACACTGAGATCCTGGAGGCAGTCTTCAAACTGAGCCATTGTGTCCTGTTAAAGCCATTCTAGATAGGACCAGGGAGCCTGGCCTGGACCAGGTGTCACCTGTGCCTGTTGCTGTAGAAACTGGAGCCACATGTGTGCTGTGCCTGAGCCCCAGTAGTGACCAATGAATTATCACACTTGGCCTTGTCCAAGTGCTCTTTCTTGAGACATGACCCTTTAAGATACATAATCTAGCACAAAATTATGTGTAAAAAAATCTATCACAGTGCAAAACAATTTCAGAAGCGGTTTTATTACTTGGTCATTTTGACAGCCTCCCCGGACGACACAGAGATGAAAAAATGAAAATCACAGAGAATAAATTGGCTTGTCAACTTCGGACTTGCTCAGAGAGCAGCATAAAAACAAAGCTTTAAAGTGGAGGCTGGAGGGATGGCTCAGAGGTCAGGAGCACCTGTTACTCCTGCAGAGGACCCAAGTTTGGTTCCTAGAATAAACATGGCAGCACACGATCCTCTGTACCTCTGGTTCCACGGGATCTGGGCACCACACATACACAAACATGCAGGCATTCATATGTGTAAAAATAAATGATGTTTTAAAATCATAGGACACGACTATACTTGCAGAGCATCATCCAAGATATCACCACATATCACACATCCTTCTATTTATTAACTGAACTAAGCGCCTACTGTGTGCGTTAGTCATGGGACAACATGTGCTTTATTTTATTCCACTCCTCACACATCAGTTGTGCACACGATGCAGCGGCAGGTAGCCAGAGGCCCCTTCCCACCCCATCAACCTTGTGCCACATCCCACACTCCAAACTCCCCATTACAAAACCATATTCTATTAAGGGTACCCTCTGCTGACTCTGACCATTCTGGCCACTCCCCCCAATACCACCATACTCCTCCAGCTCCATTTCCCTCTCAAGTGGCTTTTTCCTCCACCCTAGCAGGACCTTCCTCCTGATCCTCCTCCTCCCCTCCCCCATTTCTTCAGTCCCACTGACAACCTCCTGTCTGCCCCTCTCCCAGCACTTTTCCTCAAACTCCAGCTCCACTCCCCACCAGTGCTCTTAAACACATTTGGTCCTTCTCTTCCTGCTCCACACTCAAGGACTCAATCCTGCTAGAAACCCTGTGCCCCTGGCTTCCCAATCACCCATTTGCAAAGCAGCAAGAGGTCTCATCCAGGCTCCTGCTCCTTTCTCCAGCTCTTCCCTTCCAATACCAAAAGCGATCTGGCTCCCTTTCCCCTGAGCCTACCCAGAATGCCAAAGAGTGCCATCACATCTTACACTCTTAGAGTCCTCCCTTCATCACCTGCTCCTCCACCTCACCAGGAAAAGACCCATCAAGGCTCTGGCTGTGGCCTTTGCACACTACACACACAGGAGCACAACCCAACTCTGCTTAGAAAAAACCTGTCTCCTCCTCTGTCCCCCACTTTTGTGTTAACAATGTTATATGGCTTGTTGTAGTTATACAAACAGGAATAAAGGGAGAGAAGGAGAGACTATAACTAAGAGAAAAATTATAAAATATGACCATTTAATTACATAGAGGGTTTCTTAAAATACTAGTTAATAATGAAAAACTGACCTAAATTTTGGTGTTAATTCAGAATATAGTGTTTAGTTTCTCACTGTCAATTCCCCAAGCTTTCTCTTTCTCCCTGTCTCTTCCTTCCTTTCTCTCTGAATTTCTTCCATTTTTTTTCTTTCCTTTTCTCTTTATTTCCCTTTGAGGCAGGGTCTCACTCTTCTGCCTGGGAATCCACTTACCTCAGGGTGACAGGCTATTTTCCTAAATTTTATTATTTTTTTATTTTTTAAGTTGATTTTATAGAGCTATTCATTTTTTATTATTATTTTATTTTATTACTTTAAAAAATTACCAATCCAAATGACCACTCCCTTCCCTCCTCGCACTCCCCTCCCACGCCCCCACTCCCTCCACACACCCTTTCCCCCACGCCCCTCCAGTCCTAAGAGAGTGCAAGGCACCCTGCCCTGTGGAAAATCCAAGGCCCTCCCTACTACATCTAGGTTTAGCAAGGTATACATCCAAAGAGAATAGGATCCCCAAAAGGCAGTACATGCAGTAGAGACAAATCCCAGTGTCACTGCCATTGGCCCTTCAGTCTGCCCTGTCAGCCACATTCAGAGGGACTTGTTTGATTCCCATGCTCATTCACTCCCAGTCCAGTTGGAGTTGGTGAGCTCCCATTAGCTTAGACAAATTGCCTCAGTGGATGACCCCCTCATGGTCTTGACTTCCTTGCTCATGTTCTCACTCCTTCCACTCTTCAACTGGACATTGGGAGCTCAGTCCAGTGCTCCAACATGGGTCTCTGCCTCTGTTTCCATCAGTTGTAGATGAAGGTTCTATGTTGATATTTAAGATAATCATCAGTCTGACTACAGGGCAAGGCCAGTTTGGGCACCGTCTCCTCTGTTGCTTAGGGTCTTAGCTGGGGTCATCCTTGTGGATTCCTGGGAATTTTTCTAGAGCCTTTCCTAAACTTTAATATGGGATTTACACTACATAAACTGCATGGTTTGGGGTAAGTCTAAAGGTGAGGAATATAAAGAAACTAACATACATCTAGGCGAAAAATCGTTTCTTAGGATGAAAAAGGTTATTACCAGAACAATGTGACATTTCAATACCTTATGTTTTGTTACTGTAAAGCAATTGTTCAACATGATTCTTTCCTAATTAGTAAGCTTAGAAGCCTGATGAATTCAATAATGAAGTCCCTCTTGGGTCCATGGTTTTTCCAAACAAAGGATATATTCTAAGTTTCCCAGTCTCCAAGGGTGATAAAGTAGAAATGAAAAGGCCGCAGACTGTCAGCATTTTGCTTCAACTTTAGAAGCTACATCTAATCTTTGAATTCACGGTATTTTACATACATTCCTGTAGCATTAGTCATGATGTCTATAATTTTAGCTAGGTTAATATTTACTTTATTTGTTCGGTGAATGAGCAACATTATTCGATCTCCCCGCAGAAAGTCTAAAGAACGTCACTAAGACTTTAATGTCATTATATTAATAAGGAACAGGCACACAGGATGCTTGCAAGAAAATTTCTTTATGATGATACTTATGGAATTTTTTAAAGCCTCCAGCTAGACAATTAGCAAAGTAGGTGGCTGTGGGCTGGAGAACACGGCAGGAAACCAGAACAGGCCCACAATGCAGGGAGGGTATAAGGAGAGAGCAAAAGAACACCCCATGGTAGGAACCGACTTGACCGAAGGATCCAGAGGCCTGGGGCAATCAGGGGTAGGTCAGGCTAGGTTTGCCATTAGCAAATTCCCTTTGGGTGTTGCTCTAACTGCTCTAAATCTATGTCTAGAATGGATGTCAAATGTTCTGTCTTTCCCCAGAAGCCAGAGAAAATGGCTATGTGTGAAGGAAGGGTGTGTGACCTAGTGACAATAGACTTTGTGGTAGCAGGATAATGAACACTATCCCATGTAAAAGCCTCCAAATGCAGAGTGTTTGTCTTTATATTAAAAATAGAGGACTCCTCTTTGATTTTCTATTGCCCTCCAGTGTTTGATTTAGTCTGCAGAGCCAAGCTGACATAAAAGCTAGGGAAAAGGACTTCAATGAGTCAGGATCCTCAGAACCCACGTAAAAGTAGGGTATGGCGGCATGTGCCTGTAACACCTGTGTTGAGGTAGGGGGACATATGTGTGTGGACACAGGCAAATCCCTGAAGCTCACTGATCAGTCACCCTAGCTGAGGAAAGACTCAGTGAGATTCGATGAGAGCTTCCTCTAAAAGGAACATGAAAGGTGACTAAAAAGGACACATACAGATGTTGAAATAGGAGCGGCAGGGTTGCGTCCCCGGCACCCGGCCGCCCGCATGGCTAGTTTATACCCAGAAATAATTACACGGAAACTGTATTCTTTCAAACACTGCCTGGCCCGGCTAGGTCCAGTTTCTTATTGGCTAGCTCTTACATATTGTTCTAACCCATTTCTAATATTCTGTGTAGCCCATGAGCTGGCTTACCAGAGAGGATCTTAACCTGCGTCTGTCTGGAGTGGGAGCATCATGGCGACTC
>NW_026067915.1:11703214-11866662 GCF_014885135.2 Alexandromys fortis | reverse complement strand
AAGAGAGAGAGAGAGAGAGAGAGAGAGAGAGAGAGAGAGAGAGAGAGAGAGAGAGAGGGATCAGAGACTACAAAATCTGTAGCAGGTTACATCAACTTGGTCCTTGCAAAAGAATAGGCTATATCCAAAACAGGTTGCCAGTGTGAGATTTTAAAATCTCCAGGTGAAAGAAAACCAAATGGAGACTGTACAGCAGAGCCACAGATGTTTGACTGCTCCAAATCAGGGACGATCACAGAGGAACCAGATCAACCAGCAGTGGCTGTGATCTGGAGGCCAGTGAGCACAGCAGCATGGAAAGATGGAGCAATGTTTATATTTATGTAAACAAAAAGAAAAAGGAATTTCTGGACTCGCAGACATGAGCTACTATGCCCAGCGTCTATGTGGGTGCTGGGATCTGAACTCAGTTCCTAATGCTTGTTTGAAAGCAAGTATGTGCTGAGCTGTCTCCTAAGGCCAAGTGCTGTACTTCTAAGGGAAGAGGAAACTGAGGAGGTGGGTCCACACTGGATCCAGGAGCAAATGGACATAAATGGGAAAAAGAAGCAAAAAAGAAAAAATAGAATAAGAATAAAGATGACCGTATATATTCAACACTGTTATTGATGGAGCCAGAGAAATGTCTCAGTGGTTAAGAGCTCTGGCTGCTCTTCTAGAGGACCTGGATTCAATTCCCTGCACCCAGAGATTCACAACTGTTTGTAACCAATTCCAGGGAATCTGATGCCCTCTTCTTGTCTCCACCAGTACCTGGCACACATGTGGCATGCATGCATACATACATACATACAGGCAAAACACCAATAACATAAAATGAAAATAAATTAAATCATTAATAATATTATTGATCATAATCAATATTTTATGATTATAGTCTTCCAAGATGACTATGCTAGGCAAAATGCATAAATGAAAGCCCTTTAAACCATAAAGCAATTAACGCTGTAGGGAACAAGTGAAACTTGCCCATAGTACTGCCTCCCATGCATGTTCTAGGACAGTTCATGCTCAGTCCTACACTGCTGAAAATATCAAGTCAACACATGACATATTTCTTACTCTGTGCATCTAATTCAATTTTTCTTTTAAAAAACCCTAATTTTTTTTAATTTTTATTTATTTATTTATTAAAGATTTCTGTCTCTTCCCCACCGCCGCCTCCCCTTTCCCTCCCCCTCCCCCAATCAAGTCTCCCTCCCTCGTCAGCCCAAAGAGCAGTCAAAAACCCTAATAATGTGAACATTGTAGGAGACATAAAAATTACATAGAAATAAAAAACCTTTCCTTTAATTTCGAGGTTAAAAGTAAAATAAAATTATCCCAGATCCTTGAACTCATCTTTATACACCACTCTTGCATATGGCCAGTCAACAGGGAAAGTCTATTTTCCTGCCTCTGGAATCTACTCTTTGCTAAGCCATCTGCACTACGACAAGCAGAGGCTTGGCATGCATTTGAGCATTCATCCTGAGGTCACCTTGTGAGTAAGCCCAGGCTAGCCTGCTGGAGGAAAGCTATGATACCTGGTGGATGGCCTCCGCCTGTGAGCACAAACAGTCCAGGCCATAGCCACAGACCACGGAGCAGAAAAAAAAAGTCTGAGGTCCTAATCCCAACTATGCTACGTTATAGAAAAATAATAATAATTTCAATGATTTTGGATCATTTGTTTCACCTCTTTGAACCTGCCTTTCATCTCTGGCATGGAAATCTTTTAGATATGGGAGGAGAGGCTAAGACTCAGGCTACCTTCCTAGGCTGGCATGGCTGCTATGGTTGATCTTGTCAGCTGGAATAAATTTAGCATCACTTGGGATGGTGTTCCTAGAGAGATTTAGCTGAGGAGGGATGATATGCCTTAAATGTAGTGGTACCCTGTTCTGGGTTTCTTGTACTGATAAGAAGGAGAAATAATTAAGCCAAACGTACACTACCTTCATCTCCTTCTCTGACTCAGATCCCCGATACTGAAGCAAGGGAACCAGACACCTCAGCTCTCACCACCAATGCCTTTCAAGCTTGGAGGGCTGTAGCCTCTCATCTCATGAGCCAATATACACCCTTCTCTCCTTAACCAGGCTTTAGTCGGAGCAAAGAAAACAACAATAAACATGAAGGCTTCTGGTTCCCCCCTCAGCCCCTTCCCAGCAGTTCCTTTTAAGTAAGCAGAGATGTCCCATCGGTTTCTCCTGGGTATTCTCAGGAAAGAATTCTCCCATCAGCCACTGCTACATCCCTAGCAGAGAGAACATTTGTTTACATGGACTTGAATGTGGCAGCCCTGCCAGGTCCTAAGCAATAATCATGTGATCACCTAAAGCCAGTCTGTCATCTGCAGCCTTTCAAGATTATTTTCCTTCATATTTTTTAGCTGTGTGAAAACACTGGATTCAACAGTGTTGGTTGAACAGTCTTGTTCTCCCCAAACACAAAACACACCTTCTACTGATCCCTACAGATCGGCATCCCATCAAACCTCCAAAACGTCATCAAATGATGAGTTCAGGACTCCCGTCAGACCTGAGAGGTAAGTTGCTGACAGTGTTGCCCACAGTGGAGCTTTTCAGTTTACATTCTATCTCGCTATCAAGCCTACATCATTTCCATGTGTGAGATGCACTCTTCGTCCAGAGTAGACAGACATAGCTTAAGACTTTGAGTCACTGGCTCTTGTGTTTAGAGGGACTCACCGTTTGTGGCAGGATTTCCATTTTCCATCATGATGACACTAGACTGAGAGGGTATAGTTGAGTCCCACGGTCATTTGTGCTTCTGTCCTGAGTCTCCGAAGCCATTCCTGATCAACTGGGTTCACCCCAGTTAGTCGAGTACATCTTTCAAAACCTAAAATAAATTTTAGAAAAGATTATTTTTGGTTAACAGGTCCCAGGTCCTCATGGGCCTTCTGGGCTTCCAGGGCCTGGAACTCCAATGGGGCCATACAACCCAGAACCTTACAATCCAGGACCACCTGGTCTAGTTCCTCACGGTCCTCCAGTCCCACATGATCCCCAGGGATGGGGAAATGCATATCCGCATTGGCAGCAACAGGCTCCTCCTGACCCAGCTAAGGCAGGAACAGATCCAAATTCAGCAGCTTGGGCTGCTTACTATGCCCACTATTATCAACAGCAGGCACAACTCCCGCCTGCAGCTCCTGCAGGTGCACCAACTACAACCCAAACTAAAGGTCAAGGTAACTACGGAGATCAGCAGAACCCAGCTCCAGCTGGACAGGTTGATCATACAAAGGCTTGGAAAAAGTACTCCAAGAAAATGGATCAAGCAGTTCCCGCTCCTACTGGGACCCCACGAGGTGGACAGTCAGATTATAGTGCAGCCTGGGCTTAATACTATAGACAGCAAGCAGCATACTGTGGCCAGGTAAGTCCCCAAGGAACGCGCAGCATCCTCCAGGACCTCGGGGATTTGCAAATCATGCAAGAAGCCACCATCATTTATATTACCAGTTTTTCTTTCTTAAAGGATACACTCCTGAATTAGCTCCATTTAAAGGATTTTCTTTAACTTTTTGTGTATCTCTTATGTATCTCTTCTGCACAGGGCCAATAATAAGAGTGGATGATCCAGCATTTGCTTCATTGTGTGGGGGAAAAAAATCTTTGTTAAATATATGGATGCATAACTTGATGAAGATCTTAATTTTGTTTTTGGTTTAAAGTAGTGTCATCCCCCCTTTTTATTTTGAAAATGTACAAAATGTCTATCACTACTCACAGGAGGTTAATATTTCTGTGCAGAAATGAAAATTGGTTTGTTTTTCATCTTTAGTGTAGATGTACATATTCCAGCAAATGTATTTGAAACTATTATGTGGTCAGTGCTTTGTGATAGAAATGTACTTTTTCAATGTATACTTTCATTTTTAAAATGCCTGTTTTGTACTTTACAATAAACGACATGAAACCTCCAAAATAATAAAGTGGACTCCAAATTTGAGTAAAATACTGGAAAGACTAATTAATTAAACATTAATTATGGCTTAAAATAAATCTTCCAAAATCCTTAATGAGATCCGTAGATTGTCACAATACCCTTAAATATAGGCAGAGGAAAGTAGCTTCATAATTTGATATTTCCAAGTAGCATATTCCAAGTTTCTAGTTTATATCCAAAGGTTTATTGCCACATTTCCTATGCTGAACAGGTAAATAATTTATGCGCCCAAACCATCTATACGTGATACAACAAGCTCATACTCCTGAAAATGTAAATGTATGTTGAGCAAGGTCATAAAAAGAACATATTGAATAAATAATGATTATTAAGTTTTAATATAGCATCCAAGACACTGGGAACCTATTAGGAGTTCAATGTTTCCTCAGAATCTAGTTATGGTCTTTGCCCAGAATTTAATAACCCAGAGGTCAGAGCTGAATATGCAGGATACTGTGTGCGCCATACATACTACAGCTACACAGTTGTTTCCAAAGCAAATAGTGGGGGTTTTGTTGTTTGTTTGACTTTTTGTTATTTGTGTCTGAGAACAGTCTCCCATAGCCCAGGCTGGCCTCATATTTGCTGAGGTTGTTCCCCAAAGCCAACTGAACTACATACATCTCTAGCCTGTTTTGTCTTTATATAGGTGTCTCATATGTCTCCTCCCTCCTATCCTCTCTCTCCTCCTCCCTCCCGTCCTCTCTCTCTTCCCCAGTCTCTCTCCCTGTGCATTTTTCATGTTGCCCCTCCCTTCTCTCCTTCCATTTCTCCTTCCTCCCCTCTATCCTTCTCTTATGTTGAATATAATTAAAGAAGTAACAGTTAAAAACAGTAACAGTTGGTCCAGAAAGGAAGCTGACAAAATTCCCTTCAGAAGATACATTATTTTGGGAGAAGGGTCTCAAGGCCATGAACATTAGAAATAGTACAATGTATTGAGACCTAAACATGATGGAGCCATAAACTGGAGGAGAGGCATCCCTTTACAACCTGGAGAGAAGCTTCATTAAAGGGAGATTCATAGAGGGATAGGGGAAAAGGGAAAGAGAGAAAAAACTGTGAGATCAGGGGAGGCCAGAGGGACCTCTTCAGAGTGAATCTCCAGAGCAAATCCCCCTGAACAAAGCCCCCAAAAGAAGGGAGTGTCAAGATTTTATAAGTTCAGCTAGTGGGAAGTTCCCATCACCTGATTTAGTACAACATACAGTAAATGACAAAGAGTATGGAGAAGTCAGATGTCATAGATTGAGAACTGTTGGATCATAGCAAGGGATGATGGCACACCATGGGATGTCACAGCACAGGATGATGTCACAGGGCAATGTCACAGCCAGGGATGTGACAGCAAAGATGATGTCACAGCACAGGATGATATCACAACATAATCACAGCAAGGAATGTGAGAGCACTGGATGATGTCACAGTACAGGACAATGTCACAGTGCAGGATGATGACATGGCAAGGATGATATCACAGCACGGGATGACGTCAGCACACAAGATGATGTCATAGCACAGGATGATGTCACAGTGCAGGATGATGTCACAGGGCAATGTCACAACCAGGGATATAACAGCAAGGATGATGTCACAGCATAGAACGATGTCACAGCACAGGACAATGTCACAGCAAGGGATGCCACAGCAAGGATGATGACACAGCACAGGATGATGTCACAGAATGGGATGTTTGTCACTCTGTCCCAGAGAGAGTGAATAGAGGAGAGGCATGGGCTTTCCTCTTTAGACTGTGGGATCTGGCTTCTTGAAGGGTGAGCACTATCTTACAGGAGGTGGTCCCAGTTCTAGCACCTTCCTTCCCCTCTGTCTTTCCCACTGCTCAGCAGTCTTCACACCTGACTTTTCTGTTCTCTATGACATCATCTTCCTCGTGCATCACTCTTGGAAGAAACAAGGAAAATAATAGGTAACTAGGCAACAGGAAGGGTATGTGCATTTAATAATTTCCCTCTGGGGGGAAAATACACTGGTAGGTGGTTCAGTTTTTTTCCTACTTCTTTATCTTGAAGATCAAATCCAATAAAATTAATTTTCTGAAAACTAAAATTCAGCGCTAATGGAACACAATTAAGGAACTACATGAACCTTCCTTTTCAACAATTTCAGTTTAATTTGTATTAAGTAACTCCAAGCTGTTTCTAGTAGCTGTGAGTGTTTATGTGAGTGCAGCTGTGAGCAGCTGAAGTCACAAATTGACACAAACTTAAAACTAACATGCAAGATAAGCGCCCCACCAGTGCTCCCTCCTGAGCCCCAGCCCCAGCCCCAGCCCCAGCCCCAGCCCCAGCCCCAGCCCTAGAGTGCCTTATTTTCTAATGAGTTGTGTGCTAATATGAGCAGGCTCCTCCCGGCTCTCATTAATCTCCCCAAGGTGAAACCTTGCTCACTGCCAAGCTTGGCTCAAGGCAGCATGCTGCTCCTCACAGTCCAAGAACAAAATCAGTTTCCGAGGGCTGGTCCAGTGAATATTTCCCGTTTTATAGGGACTTCGTTCTGAGTCCCACAGGAAGCTAAAATATGAGCACAGAAATATGTGCCAGCACCAACCTGCCAGCCACAAGGACAGCGCATGCGAGAGGTTTCCGATGGAGAACCTTGTTTATGTTTGCGACATCAGTCCCTCCGAGCCGTTTGAACTACTTTATGCCACGGTCGTCATTGAGTGTGCCTGCAAATGAGAGATAAAGAGCTTAGGTCTCCAGAACCAGTCTGAATTTCCCATTCGGATTCCCCAGCCTAGCGCGGCACTGCCGGGAGGTCAAACCATACAAGAGCACTGCTTGGAAGAGCTGAGAGCTTTTGGGTGGATTTCGCCCATCTCTGAGCCATGGGATCATCGTCTGCCAGGAGGAAGGGATATTGTTAAGGCCGTGAAAGCACGGGATTGGTGAGAATACATCCAGCACGCGGTGCAGGTAGCAATCCAGGCAGCTGAGGACAAAGGCCATCCGTCACTATTGTTCTTGCATGATGGCTCAGTCTGTCTGTGGGGACAGGAACGCTGACCAGAGATGACTGATCAGGAAGATGATTTATTGTTCAATGAGAAAGACGGGAAAGAATTGTCTTGGGGCATTCTGGGAAAACTCCATGACCACAGGCTAGGGTTATTAATAGCCATAGGGATTTTTAAACAATGGAGTCATGTCTTTAAGGCACAGTGACTCATGCGACTACCACATTATAAGTTGTAACAAGTGGAGCCTACAAACTTCTCTAGTCTGAGCTGCTGCTTTTACTTCAAGTTAAAGGCGTGTGGAGCTATGGTCAAGTATCTCGAAGGGGAGAAATACCCTGTAGGCCCTTGCTCCACTGGTGAGTGGCTGGAGGCTTGTTTTTCGCCTCTGAGATACCAAATTCAAAGTGACCCAGACTTTCCACAATTGGCATAGAGCATTGTGACTCAAGGGTCTGGAGTTAGTGCCACTTCTCCAGTCTGGGAAACAGAGCCACACTGAAACAGCTTTCCGTGAAAATAACTTTAGTTTGGAAGTCATGTGACTGGAGATACTGCTCAGCGAGTTACACATAAAAGCCTCAGGAGCCGAGTTGGGGTACCTAGGACCCAGGGAAAGCCAGATATGCCTATTACAACAGCTCCTTCAAGGAAGTGGGAGGCAGAGGCAGGAGAATCCCTGGCTTTGAGGACCAGCTAGTCCAGCAGAGTATGACTCAAAGTGGAAGGTAAGGACTAACATCCAAGTGTCTTCTGACCTCCACACATGCACTTGAACACACACATGTCCTCACACAAATACACACATTGCACACACATCCACACAATACATACACACACTACAAAAATAAAATAAAACCAGGTAGACTTCCTTTACATATTTTATAATATATTATATATAATATACATTAATATTTATACTTGTAGTGTGTGTGCAAACACGCATGTGAATTCTTTTAGACTTGAGGCTCACTGGTGTATCTTTTGATTCTGTTTCAGATCTCTTGAGTGGCTCAGCCAATGAAGACATTTGCCACCAAACCTGATGACCTGAGTTTGATTTCTGGAGCCCACCTGGTAGGAGAGAACTAACTCCTGTAAGATGTCCTGATCTCCACATGGCACCTTGCTTCATGCACCTATGAACCTCCCCACTAAGCAAGTAAATAATTTTGTAGTTGTGCAATTTTTTAATAGAAAGCCCCATGAAGAGAAAACACTCTGAAAAAATCTAAAGTGAGGGATATGCTCAATATACACACAATATGCTTGCAATTAAAACTTAAAAATAAATAAAATCTAAAATAATAATAATTCTGATATTTGTGCTTCCAATACCACAAGAATTAAGGATCATATGTCAGTTAGTTCTACCTCCCACAAAATACAGCTGTGTCTGACTACAGTTGCCTGGAGAATGAGAATAGTTTAGTGTAGATGTGGCAACTGAAATATGACAGCTGGGTGAGTGGCCAATGGAGACCGGAGCACCTCCATGACACTCCCAGGGAGGCTGCATGTACTCAGCACATAGAGAGGGTGACACTGCCTCCAGTGGCCTTATGAAGCAAGACTTGGGTTAAAGGAAAGTAAGTTGCAAAGTCTCTCTCTAAAGACAGATTGTGTAGGAGATCCTTCTGTCTATGTGTTACTTTCATTGGTTAATAAAGGAACGGCTTTGGGCCTATAGCAGAGCTATAGGGGAACAGAGCTAGGTGGGAAAAATGGAATGCTGGGAGGAAGAAGGTAGAGTCAGAGAGAGATGCCATGGATCCACCACTGGAGATAGACATGCTGAAAGTTTGCTGATAGGCCACTACCTCATGGTGATGCACAGATTAATGGAGATGGGTTAAAGTGATATGTAAGCATTAGCCAATAAGAATTTATAGCTAATGGGCCAAGCAGTGCTTTAATTAATACAGTTTCTGTGTGATTATTTCAGTTCTGGACAGCCAAGACAAACAAGCAACCTCCTCCAACAGACAGATAAGGCAGAGCCTTAATTTCCCATCTTCTTTATGGGTACAGCTTTAGGGGGGCATCTTTCTTTTATTTATTACACAAAGGGCTTTGAAAGCTGGGGGACTGGAGCATAAAGGCTGAGAAGGGAATGTGCCATAAAGTCAAGAGAAGTTATCTACAGCAAAGGCGAGGCTAGAGGGTTAGCTAGGAAGGCCTTGGGTCACTTAGGTGTCTGCTCAGTTTCTCATTGATGAAGATAGGAAAATGCATTGGGTGAGCTTCACAAAGTTCTTCACTCCAGTTGGAAATGGGTGGTAAAATGTCTTGAACTCACATCTGCCTGCCTCTCACTCCCAAGTGCTGGGATTAAAGGCCTGAGCCACCACCGCCCAGCCCAGATTTCTCTTTTTAGAAGAAGAAAATGATCTGCAGCAGGAAGACAGATTAAACCAAATTAGTCAATTGAAAGAATACTAGATAGGGCCAGGCAGTGATGGTGCACGCCTTTAATCCCAGCACTCAGGAGGCAGAGGCAGGCAGAGCTCTGTGAGTGTGAGGCCAGCCTGGTCTACAAGAGCTAGTTTCACCAAAGCTACACAGAGAAACCCTGTCCCTCCCAAAAAAAGAAAGAAAGATTCCTAGATATGTATATGGCTACATGGCTGAAGGGTAGGAAATAGATATAAAAATTAAAGATAAATAACATAAGATAGATGACCAGAAGATAGATATATAGATGATAGGAGATAGATAGATAGATAGATAGATAGATAGATAGATAGATAGATGACAGACAACAGGTAACTGATAGATGATAGGTGATAGGTAGAAACAGATGAATGACTTCTTGATTTTAGTGGAAATGCTTTTTTCCTCCCCTTAGAATGATGCTGGCTATAATCATTCTATGTTGCCTTTATTGAAATAGGTTTCTATGTACATAGTCTCTCCAGAGCTGTTCTGATAAAGGGGTCTTTGAAAGTTCACACTGATAGATCTTTAAACCCAAACATCCTTTCTTCAGTGCTTTCCAGTCTACTTGCCAGACCATCAAGGTCTTTATTTATTTAAATTGAAATTTACTTTTTGTTTCTATTTATTTTTTCTCATTTATTGGTGTTTCTTTCTCTTGATGATGTCACCCAACTGTGCTCATATAGTGTGTGTGTCTACAAGAGCCCTTGGTGCATTAAACAGTCATTTTTCAATTTCTCCTTTAGTCATCCCTACATCAGTGTTATATCTGAGTCTAGTTCTTAATGCTTGCATTGTCTCTTCATACTAGATCCAATTTTCTTCTTGATTTTGGGTATGCCTTGTGATATTTTTGTTGAAAGTCTGACATAATACTCTATAACAGGAGCTGAAACAAATAGGCGTTTATCGTGGATTTTAAGCATGAATCCATTTAGTAGTTGTGCTATGTTTAATATCTGAGGTAGGTGTACCCGGTTTCAAATTATTCTGATGTTTTCGTTTCTGATTTCTGTATTCCCTGCCAGCTTTAGGTGTCTCTACAAATTCCTTGAGTCAGAGCTTGCCAGTTCTCCTGCTCTACCCCAGTGTTCTTCTAGGAATGCCCCTGGCTGGCGTAAAGTATGTGAGGAAAGGAAGTACCCTGTGAGGTCACGGTCATGTCACAGTCATTCAGTAGTGGGCTCATGCTCCTAGGACATGGCCTTGGTAAACATTTCTCACCCTATCACCTCTGAAGAGACTGGAAGGCTACAAGAGTTTGGGGACTGGCAATGGTCCTCCTATCTAGATCAAGTAAGACTCTGAAAGGTTTCATCTACAGCATCTGCTTCTGCTGCAGAACTGACTTTGAGCTAATGGGGAAATGGTCATCCCCCTCCTCCCCATCCCAGTCAAAGAGGAAACTTTCTACACTTGATTGAGGCTGTGACTACAGGAAATGGTCATTTCCCCCCCCACACACACACACACCCTATCTCCACAAAACAGGAAGCTTTCTATGCTTAATTGAGGCTGTAACTACAGGAAATGATCCCCCCCCACACACACACTCTATCTCAACCAAAGAGGAAGCTTTCTGCACTTGATTGAGGCTGTAACTATCTGTGAGTGTTCTCAGAAACCAAACCCAGGAAAGTGCCAGGCATCTACCCTAAGGCCGGGCCCCTGGGAGTTTCTCACTCTCAAGCCTGTTCTCAACCTCCAGCAATTCATAGAAAATCCTTCTTAATCGATGTTTCTTCCAGGAACTCTGTCTAAACGAGACCCTCTGAGTTTCTCAGTGTGTATCCCTCTGCAAATCTCAATAATGCTCGACCCCCTCCATTGAAATGTCCAGTAAGTCTAAGGAAAGTCTGTTGTCTTTGCTCTTGCTTAACACTTTTGTTTGTTTCTTCGCAGGACAAAAACATGTAGCTTTTTCACATACCTAAGCTGAAGTCAGAGGGCTCACTTTTGTAACCTCTTCCATATTTATTTTTATACATCTGCTTCAGGACAAGTCCATCATAGGTGATGTAATTACCAAAGAGTATATGTAAATATAGTATAGGTAAAAGGAATAAGAAGAAAGGGATCAATAATTTCTCTTACTGACTCCAGACTCATTTCCTGAGTAGGGTGTGATTAATCCCCCAAAGTGAAGTAGTATTTTACAATTGAATTATTCATCTAAATAGCTATTGCAACATGTAATTTTCTAGAAACTGGGCAATTAGTGAGACAGTGTAGATTTCCTCACTCTCCCTAGAGATAAAAGATGTTTTTTCTTCCATCCAGAGCTCATGGATGAAAGTGGCCACATTATTTAATTTGATTTTTGTTTTAGTGACACAAAAGTATACATGGGGCAAATCTTGATATTTTCTACATCCTCTGATCTACTGACTAATCTTTTGTGGTTTATTGATCTTTGTTTTACTTACATTGTTTTCTTAAAATATTTACAGATTCATACACAGTTTATAATACATAAACACAGGGATCCTGTGAATCTCTTCTGTTGGTAAAGTCTTATTAAACTATAGTATAGTATCATAATAAGAACATAGGCCTTGGTATAGTCAAGATGCAAAAAGTTTCCTCATCCTGTCCATGTGTACCCACACCCCTCTGTCTGTCTCCCTATACTGTCCATGTGTACCCACACCCCTCTGTCTGTCTCTCTATAGTGTCCATGTGTACCCACACCCCCTCTGTCTGTCTCCCCATTACTTCCTTATCCCTGACAACCAATTTATCAGTTCTTCATTTCTATAACTTTAATTTCACGAACATATAAGTGGAATTATGTAGAATACAACTGTTTTGGAATTGACCTATATTGATCAATAAATTCATCAATAACTCATTTTGTTTGTTTTATAGTTCATACTATATTCTTGTCATCTGTGCATATGACTGTTGAAGAAAAGTCAGGCTGTTTCAAATTTGGGGCACTATTGCAAGGGAGAGGGCCCTTGTTGGTCCCGGCCACCCGGCTAGCTTATGCCTGAAATAACCACACAGAAACTGTATTCATTAAAACGCTGCTTGGCCCATTAGCTCTAGTTTCTTATTGGCTAATTCTTACATCTTAATTAAACCCATTTCTATTAATCTGTGTATCACCACATGACTGTGGCTTACTGGCAAGATTCTAACCAGCATCTGTCTCAGGCAGAAGATCCATAGCATCTCTCACTCTGCCCTTCTTCCCAGCATTCAGTTCTGTTTTCTCCACCTACCTAAGTTCTGCCCTATCAAAAGGCCAAGGCAGCTTCTTTATTCATTAACCAATGAAAGCAACACATTAACAGAAGGCCTCCTACACCAGGGCAGTTACTAGCATTTGTTCTGGGTTTCTTTCTGTTGGTGTGATAAATACCATGAACAGCAACTCAGAGGAGCAAACACATTTGGCTTGTAATTCTCCAGTCAAAACCTATATTGGGAGAAGTTAGGACAGGAACTCAAGCAGGAACTGAAGCAGAAACCATGAAGGAACTGTGGTCGCTGGCTTTCTCCTAGACTTGGGTTCAGTTATCTTTTAATATAGCCCAGGAATACTGTCTAGGGATTGGTGCTGCCAATGGTGGCATATACCCTCCCATGAATTAGCAGTCAAGAAAACGCCCCATAGACATTCCCATGGGCCAATATGATCAGGGCAATTCTTTAGGTGATGTTTTCTCTTTGCAAGTGTATCAGGTTGACAGTCAAGATTAGCCATTGCAGCATTCATGTAAAGGTTAGGTGAGAATATGAGTCTCTATGCTTCTGGAATTAGCAGGAGAAGGAAATTTTTGGGTCATGTTATAGTAGGAACTAGAGTTTTTAAAGGAATTTGCTATCATCCAAAGTAACTACCATTTTGCATTCTCACAAGGGAAATGGGACTGGCCTAGCTTCTCCTCTTCTTCACCAATACCGGGTATTGTTGCTATTTTTGTAAGACTGCTAAGTATGACCTGGCATCTCACTGGGGTTTAATTCTCATTGCTCTAACAGCCAATGGTATTAAAGTCTGTTCCTGGGCTTGGCTGCTCTGTGTGCCCCAATGTCAGTCAACGCTTTGTGTCACCCCGATTCTAATTGGATTTGTTGTTTGCACAGATGAATTTTGAGATTTTTTTAAACATAGATCCCCGAATCTCATCTGTCAGATGTGTTGGCTGTGATCATCTTCTTTGTGATGGCTCAAGAGCATCTTTCACAAAATAAAAGTTCTGACTTCGATGAAGTTAAGCTGACCAGGTTAGCAGATGTGTTTTGTTTTCTGTTTTTGCATTTTATTTTACATGAATGGGTATTTTGTTTGCATGTGTGGATTGTGTCATGTACAATCTGTGCCTACAGAGGCAGACTGTGTCAAATCCCCTGGAATTGGAGTTTCAAATGGTTGTAAACCACCTTGTGGGTGCTGGGAATCAAACCCAGCTCCTCTGGAAGAGGAACCAGGACTTTTAACCACTGAGCCATCTCTCCAGTCCCTGGATCATACTTTTGGCACTTTAGACAGTCCCACTGTGACTTTTTTGTTGTAGCAATTTTACATTTCTCTCTTCTCCTAGCATTTTTGGTAGATCAGATATTCTCAATGTATGTCTCCTATGTGTAGTATATTATCTTCACTATGAAGATAAACAGAGAAAACTTTTTGTCTTTTACTCATTCCTACATGTAACAAGTTTGTCTTCAATATCTAATTTATTTAAAACCACAGCACCCAGTGTTAGGTTATTCACTTCCACAACAAACGTGATTTAGAAAATTTCAGAAGGAAGATGGATATGCTGACTCACAGCTATAAACCTACCATTTACACAGAGGGGCTAAAGGATCAGAAGTAGTTCAAGGTAACCCTAAACTACAAACCAAGTCCTATGGAAGGAAGCCTGGTATACGTGTCCCCTGCCTCAAACAAACAATAAAACATCCCGTAAAACTTTCAGGAGACAATAATTATCTAGTATACTTGTCTATAATTCTACTGTATCTTTTTCCCCTTCTGTATCATGTTCCTTCTGTTTCAGTTCTTTCTGTTGTCCCCACCCCTGCCCAGCCATTATTATGATCCTGTGATGGTGACACATTCTCTTGGTTTCTGTGTCAGTTACCTTTCCCCTCCTGTGACCAAATCTCTGACAAAACTCGGGAGGGGGGGTTCTCTTTGCCTTGAAGTTTGAAAAACTTCAGTCCATCCCAATGGAGAAGCAGGCGACAGAGGCAGCTGGTAACATCGCATGTGCTGTCGGGAAGCAGCGAGAGATGAATGTTTGTGCCCAACCCACCTGAATCCTTTTAAATTGATCTGGGACTGCGGCCCATGGGACGGCGCTGCTCATACTCAAAGCAGTTCTTTCATGTGCAGCTAAACTTGTGTGGAAAAAAATTCTCAAACACGGAGGTGTGTTTCCATATTGATGCTAAGGCTAGTCAAGGTGACAATGAGAATTACCCATCCCACTTACTGTGTTCAAGACATCTGGCAATGTCTCGACTCTACTTTCTTTCTGTTATTTCTCTATCATGAGATTCTGAGATGCTAACTTTGTCCTCCCAGCTCTTGGGACCCCATATTACTTTCAAATTCTGTGGTTTCTCCCAAGAAATAATCTAATTTTTGTTTTTCCTGTTGTAAGTAGAAGTCTTTCTTTCTTTTTCTTTATTTCTTCTTCCCTCCCCCCTCAATTCCTTTGAGGTTTTTTTGTCTCCACTTTTCATAAACTATATTTTAACTTGAGTCCTATTACTGGATTTTGATGTTTTATCTTCTAAAACCTGTGAGTTTCTTCTCTAGCTCAATGTGGGAAGTTTTCAGTCATGTCTCCTTAAACGTATTTTTTATTTCTCTCCTTCCTGGATTCCATTTATGTGAGCATTAACCTTTATTATGATCCCACAGGTCCCTCAGGCGCTATCCAATTTTCCACCTGTTTTTCTGTCTCTTCAGATTGTGTAATTTCAATTGTTGCAATTTCCTGTTCACTGTTTCCTCCTTCTGTCACTTCTTTCTGGCATTGAAAGGTTGGTGGGAATTCTTCTTTCAGATTTCCATTTGTTCTCTTTGTGTCTGCTCTTTTGTGAGTCAAGACTTCAAAGTTCTAAGCTTTCTGTCTTGTGTTTTAGTTGTACCTCTAATGGGAGACTGGAGCGTCTCCCTCAGTCTCTTGCAAATCTATTAGATAGTTCTAACACCCCTATCAATTCCACATTGTGTCCTATCTGTCATCTTTTAGTTTCTTGATGTAAAAGTGATTTTTATTGAAATACAAGATTTTTTTTTCTGTTTTCCCATGACACTGAATTTTACTTAATTCTTTCTAGAGCTAGCTTTCTCTGACATCATTGTAAAGGAAACAGGAAGTAGGTAGCACAACACTTTTGCCAAGTGGAAAATGAAATCTAGATTGCTCATGAGAGGGTCTTCATCACCACGATCATGAGAGGGTCTGCATCAATGCAGAATCATGAGAGGGTCTTTATCACCAGAGGATCATGAGAAGGTCTTCATAACTGCAGGATCATGAGAGGATCTTCATTACTGCAGGATCATGAGAGGGTCTTCATCACCAGAGGATCATGAGAAGGTCTTCATCACTGCAGGATCATGAGAATATCTTCATCACTGCAGGATCATGAGAGGGTCTTCATCACCAGAGGATCATGAGAAGGTCTTCATCACTGCAGGATCATGAGAGGGTCTTCATCACCAGAGGATCATGAGAGGATCTTCATTACTGCAGGATCATGAGAGGGTCTTCATCACTGCAGGATCATGAGAGGATCTTCATCACTGCAGGATCATGAGAGGGTCTTCATCACTGCAGGATCATGAGAAGGTCTTCATCACTGCAGGATTATGAGAGGATCTTCATTACCACAAGAGCATAGGTAGGTCTTCATTAATGCATGATGAAGATAGACATCCACTCTTCCAAGAATTATCCACTATCACCATGGGAATGGTTCTCAATTAAAGTCCTGACTCCATTTGTTTTTAGTAGCTCATGATCCTCCTGCCTCAACATCCAAAGTGCTGGGTTACAAGTATGTGACATCATACTTAGCTCATGCCAGTTTCTTTCATTCTATAGCAGGTTTTGGGCAACCAATAATCACATAACAAGGTAATTTGTTTTATTAGTCATCAAAAATGCAAATGAAGGCTATGGTGAAATTACTAATGATGACTGCATCTGAAGAAAAGGAGTGGAAAACGTAATTCACGCTTACATGTTGTTCTAGTTTCCTTTCTGGCGTTAGGATAAGATACTGTCTCCAAAAGAAATTTTGGGGGAAAAAAGGGTTTATGTCATTGTACAATTTCAGATCATTGAAGGAAATCAAAGCAGGAATTTGTGGGTCATAGACATACCGCAGGAACCTTGGAGGATGCTACTTGCTGTCTGCTCATGGACATACTTATACTTTCTTACACAGTTGCTATGTGACACTATTCCCAAAGAAATAAGAACAAATATCAACTCACCTCAGACAGGAAATTAATAGACCAAAGTAAGAGATCATCAAAGGCCATCTTAGTGAATAAACGAATCTATTGGGTTACTTACAAAAGCATGGGTGAAGAGATGCTTACGAGAGCAGAAATGGGAACTCTACAATAGTAAAAAATTGTAATCAGCAATGTGGATATTCTTGGATTCTAAATAATCTTCACATACTTTACTTCTAATGCTGTTGTCAAAATCAAACTCAGTTTCCTGAAATAAGTTACAGAGGAAACTGTGCCAAAGCACAACATGTTTTATGCAATTTAAAACACATATATGCACTAATTAACTCTACATATTTCTCAAATATGCATACATATCTAAGACTTTTTAAAATTGTGGTAAATATCAGAAAAGAGAAGAAATTTCAAGTGAGGATTCGGGTAAATCTGGGACAGCTAAGTACATAAGTTAAAATGAGAAAGGATTTACAAAGACTGATCTGCCAGTACCACTAGATCACTTTGCTACCTCTCAAAATAATAATTACAAATATCTACCCTAACACACTACAAGAAAGAACAGCATGGGTGAGCACCAACCATAAGGTGTGAAATGGCTCACCCCTTCCCCTGGGGAATTCCCATGTACCCTTTATTGTTCTCTTTGATGAACTTCCCCTGGGCATCTCTGCACAAGGTTACCATAGCATTGTCTTCAAACCCAAGGACATCATTTGTGCCTACACTTCTCAGTGTTCTTAGAACTAGAGAACAAACATGCCTGGTGGATAGCAGACGTCAGCAACTTTTGACCAATCAATTAATGACATATAGGTTTCATATATTTTTATACCTCTTTTATGTTGCACTATTAGTATCTTAAGCTGAATACTTATTCTTCGCTCTAAAAGCATACAAGGAGTTAAAAAAAAACAGGATCTGGTGACTTACTCTTCAAGTGTTGGAGAAATAGTGAATTAAAACAGATTTAAAATATGAGTAGTTTTTATAATTCAGATATTAATAACTTGATTAACTTTAAAGCACTGGCTATTTTCTTGGTAGACTCTATCATTTAGGCAGTATTCATTTCAGAGAAGAAATGAGGTAACCTCAACCACATATAGAGATCATTCTGACTGTTAGCTCTAGGGATCCAGCCTCCTACTCCACTTGTTTCTGATAAGCTCTGGTTATTAAATGTCACACCATTATTATTAATATTTGAGGAGCATAAAATTTTCCCATTGTTTTAGCCAACTCTGTAAGACAAAAGGCAGATGAAATATAGGTATGTTTTTAAATACAATCCTTATGGGTAAGCTTGCTTCTGCTGTGGAGGACAGAGTTGGCATTTAAAGCTTGAGCCCTGAGTCATCTTTTCCAGGCCAATTGTCAAGTGCTTGACAGATGGCACATGGCTGCCAAGTGGGCAATTGGAGGAATGTAGAGGGTCAAGAGGCAGAAAGATGAAGCAGTCAAGAAGGCCTATCCAGGAAACATGATAGCAGAATTTTTGATGGCCATTTTCTCTAAGCATGGTTCTACAGGTGTTCAGAGAACATTTCAAAGCAAGTTCAAGGCTTTATGGGTAAAGAGCAGCAACTTTGATCAATTTTTCTGGAATGTCTTTTATGTTTTCAAGCTCAGACTTTCTGCTCACTTCTGAAGACATCCTTCAGACTGCATCAAATATTCATAATCTCTTAGATGTTGTAAATGAGCCCAGTTATGTGTGGGTGGGTGAGTTCCTAGCCCCATGCATGGAATGGCTTCCTTCCTTGATGAAGATCACAGTACTTTGTCTTCCAGCAGACTGGAGATTTTGTGTCCCTCAGAACTCTGACTTCTGGCTCTCTCTTATTCTGTGACCCACATGACCCTGCAGCAATCCGTCTGACATGCTTGCTTTCTTTCAGTATTGTAGTAATTATAATAAAGACAGTTTCCAGACCGACCGAGTCTGTTTTCCCCTGAAGATTGTGCCATCACTTAAAACTATTCTGTAAACAATCCTTCAGTTCTAAACAGCCTTTCTCTGTGTTGCATTCTCTCTCTGTCTCTCTCTGCCTCTGTCTTTCATGGACCCAATCTGACTTGATTTGTTGATTTTGATCACAAGAAAAGGGGCTGAGGAGACAGCCCAGTAGGTAAGGTGCCTTCTGGGCAAGCATGAGGACCCGAGTTTGATTCCCAGAGTCTGTGTAAAACTCTGGGCGTACAGTACAAGCCTGTATTTTCCATGTTGCAGACGCAGGTCTGTAAGACCTGCCAGCCAGCATACAGCCAGCTGAGATTACTTGGAGAGTCCCAGGAAAATGAAAGATCTGTCTCCACAAAAACAAGGTGAACTCCTAAGGAGAAAACTCAAGGTTGATCGGTAACCTCCATACACATGCACAGATACACAAAGAGACTCAGTGGCCACATAAGAAAGGAGGGAGGGAGGGATGGAGAGAGAGAGAAAGGGAAGAACCTTGAACATGGCACCCATAAAAGCATAAGGAATGACACCATTAAGAGGTGCAGCCTTGCTGGAGGAAGTGTGTCACTGGAGGAGGGCTTTGAGATTTCAAATGTTCAAGTCAAGCCCAGTGTCTCTCTCTTCCTATTGCCTGCAGATCCAAATGTAGAACTCTCAGCTACCTCTTCAGTACTATGTCCACCTGCATGGCACCATGCTTCCTGCTGTGATGACAATGAATTAAACCTCTGAACTGTAGCCGGCCCAATTAAATGCTTTCCTTTATAAGAGTTGCCATGGTCATGGTGTCTCTTCAAATCAACAGAACACTGACTAAGGTAAACCTGAACAAGCCACATCCAGGTATCTCCACATGGATGTCAACACCATGTATTCTGCATAAAATTCTCTGCTTCCCTTTATTCTTCCACTGAAATCAAATCACTCCTTCAAATTCCACCAGAGCCTTCCCCAAGTCTGTCTTCTTGGTGTAACTATCTCATCCTCAAGCGCTCTCAAGCTGTGCCATGAAGAAATCCGCAGTCTAAATGCCTTTGCCTCCCACTGTTGGCTGAAGCAAGAGTCTTTCCCCTACACCTAACCAAACCTACTGAAGAAGTCATAAAGCCTATCTGTTTCCAGCAATCTCATACACAGTGAAACTGGCTTTCTAAACCTACCCAGCAGTATTACACCATGCTACTTAGAGACAAAAGAGATCATGAATTTGCAATTGCTTTCTGAAAGTTCCTAGCAAAGAGCATAAATGGCATTTCATAAATAAGTTATAGTGTGTCTATACAGCAGAACACAAACAAGCTTTATAAGATGATGTATTCATGGATATGTATTGACACAAAGCTACATCTAAGATATAACATTGAAGGAAAGGGAAGTCACAAAATGATCAATGCCGTGTAATCATTTTTACATAAATACAAGCAAATACACTTAAATATATCCATATGTACACATGCTTTATAAAAGGATATTTATCAAAATAATAATAGTTATTAACAAATGGGGGTAGAATTTTAGAACATTTTGATATTCTTCAGCATTCCCCTTGAATCATGATTTAACAATGATAAAACTATTCTTTAAGAAAAATATTTGGGGATGTTTTATGAAATATAATAAATTTGAAGCTGGGAGAAAAGGCCCATGTGGTTGATTATTTTGTCTCACTCTGGTGGTGGATAGAGTGACAGCCATTGGGAAAGACAAGAGAGAGAACAGACAGTGGCTCATTGCTCCATAAAAAGAGGCTTAGAAAAGGAACGGTGTGGGAAGTCTTCTGCATATGTGTTGCTGTTATTGGTTAACGGATAAAGACTATGTCTTGGCCTGTGATAGGGAATAGTGGATCTGTGTGGGAAAACTAAACTGAATGCTGGGAGAATAAAGGCAGAGTCAGAGGAGACACCATGTAGCTGCCGTGGGGAACAGACGTACCAGACGGAACCTTGGTGGTAAGCCACAGCCATGTGGTGATACACAGATTAATAGAAATGTGTTAAATTAAGATGTAAAGGTTAGCCAATAAGAAGCTGGAGCTAATGGGTCAAACAGTGGTTTAATTAATACAGTTTCTGTGTGGTTATCTTGGGGCTGAGCAGCTGGGACCAAACAAGCAGCTTCCTACTACAAAGGAATACATCTAACTGAGATGGATTTTGATCCCCTTTCCTCATTTTTATTAGTTGCTGGACAATTTTCCACAGTGTGTTTTGATCACATTCAGTCCCCTCCCCAATGCCTTCTAAGTCCACTCCTTTTCCCAACTTTGTGTCCTCTTTTTTTTTTTAAATCTATGTTGTTTATATACACTTGGATATGTGGCCTTCCACAGGAATGTTATTGACCAACTGGACAGGGAGACACTTTTAAAGCAAACAGACTCTCCCTCTCCCAGCAACTATCCATTGCCAATAGCTCCTCAGCTAGGGGCAGGGCTTTGTACCCTCCTCCCCTCTCCAGGCTGGTATTTTTGTCTGGCTTGAGTTTGCACAGGACTTCCCTAAAAGTCACCCACTGCCTCTGGAGCTGACAGTCTTTCTGCCCCCTCTCCCACAGTGACCTCTGAGCCTTGGAAGGAGGGGGTATGATATACATGTGTTGAAGTAGGAGCGGCGGGGCTGCGTCCCCGGCACCCAGCCGCCCGCATGGCTAGTTTATACCTAGAAATAATTACACGGAAACTGTATTCTTTCAAACACTGCCTGGCCCGGCTAGTTCCCGTTTCTTATTGGTTAGCTCTTACATATTGTTCTAACCCATTTCTAATATTCTGTGTAGCCCACGAGCTGGCTTACCAGGGAGGATCTTAACCTGCGTCTGTCTGGAGCGGGAGAACCATGGTGACTCTTCCTCTAACCTTCTTTCTCCCAGAATTCTCTTCTGTATACTCCGCCTACCTAATTTTCTATCCAATAAAATGGGCCAAGGCAGTTTCTTTATTAGTAAGAAATCATTCCCACATCATACATGTCCTAGTTAGGGGTGAGGATTCTATGGTCTCTTGTTCTCTCATTCACCTTGACTAGTTGTGGATCTCTGGATTAATCACTACTTCCTGTAAATAGAAGTATCTCTGATAAGTGTTGAGAGCTATAATCATCTATAGGGGTAATGATAAGACATTAGAAGTCAGTTTAATCCAAATTCATTTAGTGAAATTCTGGGCTTGATCTTTCTCCCTCTACAGACCGTTCTTTATTCATTAGCTTTGTAAGTTTCTCTCCAACACTGGTGCTTTCTCATTTATCTGCTCATTCATGAAATAAACACTTCCTGTCATTTGAACATTTAAGCACCAAGGACACATGAAGAGATGGGAGGCCTTTGACATCATGGGGCTTATATTCTAGAAGATAGCAAACAAGAAAAGAAACAGGAATAAACTAGATGGTTCAGTGGAGAAAGGCTCTTGCCATCAACCTTATTACCCGAGTTCCATCCCTGGGACTCACTTAGTGAAAAGAGAGAAACGGCTCTTGAAAGTTGTCCTCTGACCTCCACACCTGTACCATGGCACTCGTACCCATGCACATTTCTGGGTACATGCACACAGAATAAGTAAATGATTTTGAAGGTAAGAAAAAAGAATTTTCAGATGGAAGGTAGATCCATGGACCCCAAACCCAAAGTCCTGGCTGTGGAAACAGCTTGGCCTCTGTGATGTGGGAATTGCAGGCACTGATGTTTGGAAACAGAATATATCACACATTTTCCGATGAGCACAATCTATGTGGTTAGGAAGAGGGCTCTGTCCTTGCTACAACTTAACAGACAAGCATATGGAGCAGGAGGGTGGGCTCCCAAGCCAAGTCTGTGAACGCAAAGTTCTGACCACTCTATCCATCTGTCGGCTATATCTTCATCCAGCAACCAGAATGGCACAGACCATATAGGAAATTCAGAAATCAGAGGGTCCTGTTGAAAAGTTGAGACTTGGAATAACCCTGTACAGCCTTTCTTCCCTGAACCTGTGAGCTTGCAGTAGAAGCGAGGTAACTCAGCAACCACAACTGAAATGCCATCATAGCTCCTAATGCATGTCTTATAGTCTTCCATGAATTCCCACTGTTGTGTTGCTAATAGTGGAAGGGAGTGTGTCCTAGATGGGTTTCCATCAGGTGGGAAAGAGAGAGTTCATTTGGCTCACATGTCCCAATCACAGTCCATCCCTGAGGGAAGCCAAGTCAGAAACTCAAGGCAAGAACCTAGAGGCAGGAACTGAAGCAGAGACCATGGAGGAGGGCTGCTCAATGGCTTGCTCCTCGTGGTTTGTCCAGCTTGCTCTCTTACATAACTCAGGCTCTCCTGCCTAGGCTGGCACTACCCGCAGTGGACTGGGAAGTTCAACGTCAATCATTGGTCAGGAAAATGACCCCATACACACGCTCACAGGTCAGTCTGTGGGAGGGAATTCCTCAGCTGAGGTTCCCTCTTCCTGGATGACTTCCGCTAGAATCAAGTTGACAGAAATAACCCAGCACAGAATAGAAGAAGGTCTCACACAAAGCCACACAGGACAGGGACACCATGCTCAGCTGGGACCGTGGAGAACGACCATGGGTTGACCTTATTCCCATGTGTCATCACCGTCCTGTAGGCATTGCCATCGATATATCCATGTCCCCACAGTACTGGGTCCAGGAATCCTCTGTGATAAATGTAATGCTATGGTCACTGGAAGCAGATCAGCCATCCAAACATTGGTGGCAACACCTTTTACGCCTGTCTCAGAAGTAGCTCCTTTCATGCATGCCAGGAGCCCTACACTGACAAGCACAGCCCAGGCTCACTCTGGTCACTTCATGGCTGCCCCCAGAGAGGGGCTATGAATGTAACTCCTCTTTGGAATATCCCTTAGCCCCATGGACGTCAGTGAGCTTATCAAATTAGCTTCAGCTGTTAACTTGATACACACATGAAGTCACTTGGGGAAAAGGAATCTCAACAAAAGAATTACCAAGATCAAATTTGCCTGTGGCCATGTCTTTGGCATTTTCTTAACTGGTGATTGATATGTGCGTGACCATCCCACTGTGGGCAGTGCCATTCCCAGGCAGATGAGCCTGCCTATGCATGAGAGATAAACTGAACAAGCTAACGGACAACAAGCCATTAAGCAATGTCTCTGTTTCAGTTCCTGAGTCCATGATCCTGCACTGAGTTCCTGCCTTGGATTTCCTGATAATGGACTAAACCCTATAAGCTAAACAAATGCTTTCCTGACCCAAGCTGCTTTTGGTCAGAGTTTTATCATAGCAACACACACACACACACACACACACACACACACACACACAACCTAGAACAGAGTCCCACCGTCATGGACATCAGTGACTCTTCTGAGCCAAGAAAGGCAAAATCCTTCAGGTTGAGCTTATTTGGTTTTAAATCTCACTGTTTCCCACATGTATCCTAGACCTCTGTTCAAACTAGGGTCATGAGGTTACCAACACTGGACAGTTTTAGAGTTCATGACTATTGCCAACATCCTTGTAACCAACAGAGTATTTAGTAGCTAGAGAAACAAGTGAACAGGACACTATTCCTTCCCTGGCATAAATTCTCACCCAGTGTGGTTATTTGAAGGAAAATCCCCCCTCCCGTAAAGGGTGGTACTGTTAGGAGACGTGGCTTTGTTGGAGGAAATGTGTTACTACAGAGGCAAGCTTTGAGATTTCATATTGCTCAAGTCACACACAGTGAGACATACTACTTCCTGTGGCCTTTGGATCAAGATGTAGAATTCTCCAGCACCATGTCTGCCACCATGCTGCCATATTCCCAGCTGCTACGCTCCCCACCATGATGATAATGGACTAAGTCTCTGAAACTGTAAATGAACCACCTCAATTAATGCTTTCCTTTATAAGAGTTGCCGTGGTCATGGCGTCTCTTCACAGCAACAGAAATCCTAAGACACCTAGTCAGAGGACTGCCCACTTTGCCACTGATTACTTGGGGAAGGGCACCATGACAATATGGCACTGATTTGGAAGCCTGGGCGAGATAAATGAACTAAGGAGGGAGAAGGCAAGTAGCGAACCCTTGGAGATATGTTGAAGAATAATAGAACAAAAAAATGAGATGAGAAAAATTCATTAGAGAAAAACACAAGAACAAAGGTTTGGTTTTGTTCCAGAAACCAAAGGCAGGCAACTATTACTTGTAAGACATAGAAAAGATTTCCCTCCCTTCTGCGTGTGTGTGTGTATGTGGTGTGTGTGTGTGAGTGTGATATTTCTTTCTGTCCCTCTCTCTCCCTCTCTGTGTCTGTCTTAGTCTCTGTGTGTTTGTGTGTGTGTACTACTCTGTCTTTCCCTATGTGTGTTATATGTGTATCTGTGCATTTCAGTGTATGCCTCTGTGTGTGTGTCTCTCTCTGTGTCTCTCTGTGTTTTTCCCTCTGTCTTTCTGTCTCTGTCCCTCTCTGTATGTGTCTCATTCTCTCTCTCTCTCTCTCTCTCTCTCTCTCTCTCTCTCTCTCTCTCTTCCTCTCTCTCTCTCTCTCTCTCTCCACATCACTGATGTTTTCTTCACGCTGTAGCATTTCCTAGTAAACAATCTCCCACAAATCAGGCACAGCCCAAGATCTGTCTATACAGCACTGCGTCCCTCTGAGCTCTGCCTAAAGCTGGTGGTTGGTGTAATGTCGACTTGTGAGACTTTCATCTCCATCCAGCAGAGGGGAATAGTATTGGTGGAAGAACACCAGGGACCCTAGATGCTAACCAAAGGGGCTGGGGCTGAGACACAGAGGGTTTGTGGGGTTTGTTTGGCTTTAGGGTTGCTTTTGTTTCTGTTTCATTTTGTTTACTTTTCCATTTTGAGACAAGTTGTTACTCTGTAGCCCAGGCTAGTCTAGAACTCATCACTTATCCCAGGCTGGCCTTTTCACACCCGTGTGACATTAGGTGATTTTGGAGGTGAGCTGAAGGAAGGCCACAAAGGACAGTAAAAAGGAATGAGGCCTTATATGTGCATATGCAAATATCGCTAAGACTCCTGTTACTCTATATTCTAACTACAAGTGACAAATTTAGTTTTTTTGATGAGATAAATATAAGGAGGAAGTTTTGTACTGATTTTGGATAGGCTTTTAAAATTTTTGGAGTATTCCCTTGGGCTACATACTCCGTCGTGTGTAAAACAAACCGGATTTCTGTGCCTTGGTCCAGTGATGTTCAGGGTGTGTTGCCAAGAGATTGAGTAGAGCAGTCCATTTCGCCCCTACGCGAGCCTTAAGCACAAGCACATCCCCGCAGCCCAGGGTTTCCTCTTCAATTCTAAGCCTGGCTTAGCTTCCAGGCTCCACAGTTCAAATGGCGTGGACTTGAAAATCCCAAAACACTCCCAAGTCCCAGCTCTGCCATTTATAGCTGAGTGACTGACTTTAAGCAACCCGGCTCAAACCTCGGTTTCCTCGTCTATAAATGGAAGCGACAGTGCCAAACCCATAGCGAGCCTGTGAGGCTCAGCAGAAGAAATTGGGGATCAGGTGTCCATACACCAAGCGTATTATCTGCCTGATTTAGAACAAGGCAGAACATCGGAAATTGCAGTGCCCACGGGTCAGAGGACGCCCACACTGGTCCCTGCTTGTCACCGAACTATAAATTAAGCTAAGGGCCACCACGTCTCTCTTCACTCTCTGGACCAGGGATGAGGGGGTTGCTGAAAGTGGCCCGTAGCACTTGTTTGGACTAGCTTTCTGTTCTTGAGGGTTTGCCGAGCATTTACCTTAGAATAACATCACCAGACCCCGTGTGGAACTCCGGATCTCCGGCACTGTCGGGGTGGGCGCGGCCCCCGCCCGCCCTGGGTTCCCCACCGGAGACCGCGCAGCCCCGCCCCGAGCCGCCGCCTCCCGTCCTCCAGGGGGCCAGCCTGGGCCCACCCGCCCGCTGAGGTGGGCGGCAGTCACGACTCGACGCGCGCGATCTCGGGCGAGGTGGCCGCGGGCGCTGCGCGGGGCGGGGCGGAGGCCCGGGAGGTGGGCAGGACCCGGCCGGGCAAGGCCCCAGGGCGCACGCCGCCGCCTGGCGGGATGGACATCCCAGGAACCCGGCACTGAGCGAGCGCAAAGGCGAGCGAGCCTGAGGTTCCCCGCAGGAGCCCAGCACTATTCCTGAGGCCACGATGATCCCTCCGAGTGGAGCCCGCGAGGATAGCGGGGACGGGCTGACCGGTGAGGCAACGGGCACAGAGCAGCCGCCCTCTCCTGCGTCCACTAGCAGCCTGGAATCCAAGGTAGGGTGCCTGCGCCTGCCCTGGGGAAACACAGAGTCCCCTCTCCCTCTGTCACCTTTCCTCTGGGGTCCCATGTCAAGGGAGCTGGAACCAGCAGGACCCATTGCTTCTCATGCTACAGCTATGCTAAGCCAGCTACCCAGATACAAACCTTTGCCGTGCCTCTGCCCTAGGAGCCCAGGCACTTCACCCTAACCCCAGTGCCCAAATGACTTCCTTGGGCGGGAGAGGGACTTAGGATGATGTGTGCCCTAAACCTGCTTGTATCCCCAGTGTGGGTGGGTTCTGATAGCTTCTGGGGGCAAAAAGACAGTGTTAACCTAGGAATATTCCTTTAGAAAACTTGGGCATTGAGCCCACAACGTGGGACCCTTACTAGGATGCCTCCCTATCTCTAACTTCAGATTCCAAGAGTTTAAAGAAATAAATTAGGTGAAGAGAAGTGTCTGGATTTGTAAGAAAGTTAGTTTTCCCCTTGTAGAAGTTGCTACTCTGTAGAACTTAACACTTGTCTTTTTAAGAGTCACACTAACACATATACACAAAACCAAGCCCGCAGCACGTCTTCTGTCACTTTTATATTTCCTCTGAAACTTGCGTGGGGTGCCAGGCACATGTTTGGAAAAACTGGAAGAGAACCAAGTAAAGTGTGGCTGCTTAACTGTGCAGAGCCAAATGGCAACCCCGCCGGGAAAGTAAACCTCGTAAGATCAAGTTGCAGTTAATTTCATAGATTCCTTTAAGTGGGAGGTTCCTGGCAATGCAGGGGCTTTGTGATTACCTGTGGCATGGGGGTGGGGGGCGCAGGAGTGAGTGCTCCCTATGATGCAAAGGGACACCTGTTTAAACGGCAGACCAGAGCGAGGAAAAGTGGGACCCTGTGGACTTGCTGTGCCACCTTGGATGGCATCACAGCTCAAGAGGTGCTCGTGATGGATGTCATGTGATGTCATGTTGGCAGTATACACTTTAGTGTCGATAGTTAGCCAACAGAGAGATGGTGGTCTAAGACCAAAATCTTTGCCCCCGTGTAATTTCTAGCCATCTCATCTGGACGCAAGGGGCAACTTCTCTAAAATCCAGTTGGAAAGGCAGACACGACCATTTGAGGAAGAGGTAAGATTGCCTAACTCTGTCTCAGTGGCTTGACAGACTCTTCCAGTCCCTGTGTGAGCTAAGGAAGTGGGACTCACCACACTAGATGATCCTTTTCAAAACGGGTTCCCTGTGCACAGCACCTCTCTTCTACCTGGTACCCAAAGGAACTCATTCTTGCCGATCATTGGCCAGTAGTCCTAGAGAGCCGAGGGCCGGCTGCCATTTCAGAGGTGATCTGGAATTCTATAGATGGTGTAACTCAGCGCAAGAGAGAAAGTGCACTGGGCCTGCCATCCTGCAATAGGTGTGTTCTAGAAAGGTCTTAGCCTTTAGGTAAAACAGCGGCATGATTCAAACACACAGCATGGGCTTGCTATTTATAGATGTCCTCATGTAAATCATTTGGCAAAGCAAAAACCTTCTATGTAATGGCCGTAATTACCCACCAATTTATCTGGCTTACGATTTCAGGTCTGTAGAAGTCCATTTTTCTCAAAGGCATCTGTGTGCCTGTTGTGTGCCTCTGCATCCCTCAGTTTGCCACTGATGTTTAGGGCATCCGACTAGCCAGTGGAGATGAGCTTAGGAGTGAATCCTAAGAAACTAGATACCAAACAGCACGCATGGATGTGATTTTTTTTTCTTCTCAAAGTTCCATTCATAATTCGATCAAGGGGGTTCACATTCCTCAAAATAGGTTGGCCTGCTGATGGGAAGGAGCAGTGTTGAGGGGCAGATGGCTTGGAACATGAGCTGGGGAGACGATCAGTGTATACAGTGAATGTCACTGGCCTTTAAGAGGCTGCACCCTGAAGAGGGGAAAGCCTGCTGGGAAGACACAGACAAAACAGGGATGGCTCTCTGCTGGACTCTTCCAGGAAGTGGTTGTATTGGTCAGTATCTACACATTTCAATATAAGCAAAAAGATAGATTTCAAGTAGATCCCAAAAATGCCAAGTAAACTAAACAATGGACATGTTTATCAGCTATGTTAAATCCCAGATCCATATATCAGAAATATAATATATACTCCATAATATAGCACAATTATGATATGGCACTTAAACACAGTTTCTAAATATCACCTGGAATATGCATAGTGGAGGTCCTACTGGGCATTGAAATTTCTCTGAAAAGACTTTTTGTTGTTAATATATTTTTAATTTTTCATTACACATATTTATTAATTTAATGTATTTGTGGGCATGAGCTTGCTACAGTGTTTGTGTAAGGTCAGAAGGCAACTTGCAGGAATCGGTTCTCTCCTTCCACCGTGTGGAACCCAGGGATCAAACTCAGGTCATGGGGCTTACGGCAAGTGCTTTTACCCACTGAGCCATTTTACTGGCCCTCAGAGATTAAAATTACTTTTAAGAGCTATGTTTTAGCTGGCCATGGACCTGTCATCCTAGCAACTGAGAAGCAGAAGTAAGAAGGCAACAACATGAGATGTGTCTCAAGAAAGAAAGAGACAGGGGGAGAATTTTTAAATAAAGGTGTAACAACTACTAGCCGTTTGAAAAGTCCAGGGGAGAAAGATAAAGAAAAAAATAAAATAACCGTTGACTGACAGTTCAGAAACAAGCCCAGACAGCACTCTGTTCTCTGCCTTCCCTGGTTCCATCAATTTCTACGCTTACTTAGTGGCAAGGACAACAGCGAGTGTCCACTAAATGCTCCCTCTAGTCAGATACAACCCTATTCTTCAACACTAGAAGATTCTACTGTGATGTCCATTTCACGGCTAGAATAGTGGGAAGCTCTGGAAAGATAGGTGACCTACCCAAGGTCATGCAGCTCCATGAGTGGCAAGAATAGGATCCCAGCAACTCGACCATGGAATCAGGATTTTTGATTTGCTTGTGCATTGTTTACATCACCCCTTTCTCCTGATGGTCTATAGATCAGAGCCTTACCGAGAAGTCATTGGCAACACATTATGTCTTGCCTATTCTCTTCCTCCTCTTCTTCCTCTTTTTCTTCATCATCACAAACACATGTCACCACACCTGCTTATAGTCTTTTAATTACAGTTAGTTAGTTGGTTAGTTAGTTAGTTAGTTGGTTGGTTAGTTAGTGTTTATTTATGTGTTTCTGTATAGGTACAAACCCTTGCAGCATTGCACATACTAAGGCATGTGTGTGAAGATCAGAGGACAGTGTTTTGGAGTCAGGTCTGTCCTTCCATATGGGGATCTGGGGATTGGACTCAGATGGCCGAGCTTAGAAACAAGTGCTTTCATCCCTTGCCAACCTAGTCATGTATTCTTAAGAAATGGGGCTGGGGAGGCAGCAGAACTGGTAAAGTGATTGCCACACAAACATGGAGTCCCAAGTTCGATTCCCAAAACCTGCCTTTAAAAAGCTAACCATAGTGGTGCCTGCTTGTAATCCTAAGTGCTAGAGAGGCAAAACTCGCAGATCTGTAGATCTCAATGACCGGCGAGCCTAAACTAACTTGGCACATTTAGAACGAGAGGCTCTGCCTCCAGAAGCAAGGTGGATGGTTCCTGGCAATGGCACCTAAAGGTTTCCTCTGGCTTCCGTATGCAAGCACACATATGTATTCATTCACATATGTGTGTGTACCTGTGCATGCACAAACATCCACAGAAAAGGAAGAAATGAAGAACTGGAGATGTAGCTCACGCTTACCTAGCTTACTCAAGGCCCTACGTTCAATCCACAGCTCTTCAAAAGCATGTAACTAAGCCAAGTCACGTTGTTGTGAGAAATGGTTGATGACAGCTCTTATTTGGCTTCTTCATCCTTGTATTTGCTCCTTCTCACCCCAAAGTACATATATAGCAGCAATTAGGTGCATTATCTAATTATCTAACCTGGAAAATGGGACACACCAGACATAGTCCAGAGGTCTCTATGGCATCAGAGAAGCAAGCACATGCACACAGTGTCTGGGCATATAAAGTACACAACACCCCACCGAACATACACAAGGGCACACGGTGTCTCTAAAAGTTCATTTTCTTTTCAGCTTCCCTGGAAAGCTAAATTACAGAGCATTGAAATTAGAAACACTAGAGAACATTTATTCCAGGTGTTTTAACATTTGTATCCTAGTATTGTGTAATGCTGTTTTTATGGGAAATCTCAAAATGCACAAAGGAAGACAGTGTCAAGAGCCATCATAGATCTAACTGTCGTAAGTCACCTTTTGCAGTGACTTCTGCAGCTATACAGCCAGGGCGGGCTCTTGAAAGTTCTAGGGTAGGAGCATGAGGAATAGAAATGTTTGGTAGGAGGAACAGAGATAAGAAAGAAACACAGAGACACAGGATAGTAATGGGAAGGCAACTCAGCGAATACTGGATGCTGAATTCTGAGTTCTGAGTTTGCCCGCATTTATTTTTACTTTTATACCACAATACAAAAGGGGCAAGAAAGCAAAAGACAGCTTTAGCATGACACCAAGGACAACCAGAACAGTTGTTTGCTTCAATACTTGAGACATCAGGTCATTACTTTTTCTGAGTAAAGCATTTGGTGTCTCAGGCAGGATACGCCCCTAGACCAAGTACTCTGTAGGTAGCCACTCCCTGTGTCCTATTTTATTTATTTATTTATTTATTTATTTATTTATTTATTTATTTATTTATTTAAGATTTTTGTCTCTTCCCCGCCACTGCCTCCTATTTCCCTCCCCCCTCCCCCAACCAAGTCCCCCTCCCTTGTCAGCCCAAAGAGCAATCAGTGTTCCCTGCCCTGTGGGAAGTCCAAAGACCACCCACCTCCATCCAGGTCTAGTAAGGTGAGCATATTTTAAATGAAGGAGCAGAAGTAGGCTTAAATTCTCTGATCTTTGGTCATGGTAAAGTGAATCCATATCTATGGGCCATCTTAATGTCCAAAGCACTAAGTAACCACGCCTAAGGTCAGGATATCTTGTTTTGTAGCCAAACCTGTTGTCAACAACTTTGAAAGAGCAAAAATAACCTCAGACTCTCTGTCCTTCAGACAAGGTGGAGCAGGATCTCATCTCTGTGTGCCCTGACATCTAACCAATCACCTTCCTTGGTTATTGGCTCATATGTTTGACATATTGCCCTATCACCAACACACACACACAGGGCCATCTTAATGCAAGTTCTGGGTCATCAGATACTTTTACCAGAGAATCTTTCAAGTTACATGTCTAAAAGATAAGGACTATGGGAAAACCCAGGATCCCATGGGCATATACTACAGATTTTGAGAGGCAATGGGGTATTTCAGAGGCATTATGGGAAATCTGTGAGTAAAGAGAGCCAACATTTGAGACCTCACAGGTACATGTGTTCCCTGGGGAAAGCAAATGTACCTTATCTAAGTTTCCTGAGAGCACATGGCCTTCAAGGCTCTGGTGTTCTTGTATTGTCTCCACCCACCCCCATCTGTCTGTCTCTCGGTCTCTCTCCTCTCACATGAGGCTCTAAAGAAGGACAGTAAGTTGCTGAGATGATACAGCACAGCTAGTTAAGTCGTTATTGGCTGTTGGCTGTGCTCCTAGCTGAGAACCCAGTCTTTGACACTGGATCCCGGCATGATTTCCTCAGAGCCTCAGAGCCAATTCCTGTAAACACATGTAGTCATGAAGTTTAATGTAATTGTAGTCTTTTTTTTCTTTCCATTAGTTGAACTGAAAACTCTGAAAGCCACTAATGTGTGTCCCCTCCTCTATCTTTCCACTAACTGTTCCAAAAAGACCATAGCCTAGTTTAATTACAGGGTGCTGGACAGAGATCAATAAACCAAAGGGAAAAAAAAAACCTTGCCCCAATAGCTGAATTTTTTCCCATTTGACTTGGTAACAGCATAGAAGTTTATTTACAAGGGTCAAATGTGAGATTTTCGGCCATCAGGGATGTGACTGAAGGCCCCAACCAGATGGTGCAAAACTATCTTAGGCTTTGAGGCCAAAGAGACAAAATTTCCAGCTTCCTCCCAGTTGCCACCTCTCTGACCACAGGCCCAGCAGCTCACTAACTCCAAGCCAGGGTGTCACAGTTAGCTTCAAATGTCAACGTGAACCTAGAGTCAACTGGGAAGAAAAAAAACTTCAGCTGAATAACCACTCAGGTCTGAGTGGCCTGAGGTCATGTGTGTGAGGCGTTTTCTTAATGACTACTTGTCCCAGTCACTGGGCATGATGCCATCCCCAGGCAGGTGGGCCGGGGCTATATAGAAAGCTAACTGAACAAGCCAGAGGAGGCAATCCAGGGAGCGAAGTTCCTCCAAGGTCTCTGATTCAGTTCCTGCCATGGCTTCCCTTGATGATAGACAAGAAATTCGGTTTCTACGCCAAGGAAGAGGATAAAGCAAAATGCATTTGAGTCATTGGGGAAACCAGGGCAGGCATTACCTCCCCAGCTGAATCACAGGTATCACCGCAATTTTCAATGCTTCTGCAATCATTGGACTGTTCTAGACTCTAAGGATTATAGAACGTCCAAAAGCGCAATTTCTACGTCCTCTGCTGCCTTCCTCCCACTCCAACCAAGAGAGAAGCATTTGTATCTCTTGTCTTCTACAGATTTCTTACTGGACCAAAGAAATGTCTTTGCGGAGGTGGCCTTCTTGTACTTCTCCATGTTGCTAAATAATTTAAAGCATTACTTGGAAGCAGCTAGTTTGATGAACTGACTCTATCTCTGTTTACATCACATCCATGCATAGAAAAATAAAGGCTATTCTATGCAGACAACTGGAAAAGCGAAAGAATTTAAAGAAAAAAGTAAGCACATCACACATCCACCCAGAGATAAGGATTGTTCAATGTCTTTGTTCTGTTTCTTTGAAGTACATTTCCCTTCTTGGGTTGATACACGCTGAAAATAAAACTGGAGAAGACTGTTCTCACCTGTACATTAGGCCTGTTCCTCCACCTCCTGTTTCGGGACACACTCTGCCACCCTCTGAAATCATCGGTATAATATTCCATTTATTCATTTCCTTGCTCGTCCACTTTGATTTTATCAGCTCCATTTGCTTTTCACATCTAGGTTCTTTCCCAGCTTTCACGCATTTGAAAAATATTAAAACCTTCACCCTGATGCATAAGCATTGCACCTATCTGTGATTCGATGCAGTTCATGAGAAATTCCTGGGCCTGCCGTTCTATGCTCATTGGCATGGGGACCTTGAGAACTCCTCTGTCGGCCTTTCATTTGTAACAAACTTTTCATTTAAATATAACATCCCAATAAAAGGTGCAAAAAAAGGATATCTCAATGAATTTTAAAAACCCCTCTTGACTGTGGCTAACCATTATGAAAATCAGAAATTAGAAGGTGACTCATATCCTAGAATGTCCCATATCCTGCATGCGGCCTTCTAGTCATCCCGCCCCCAAAGATGAGCAATTTCCTCACTCCTAAGTAAATTATATTTGTTTGTTTTGGAAATTTTGACCACTGCATCCATCAGTGTGACCCACTTAACTGCTTGGTTCTTCCACTCTGCATTATGTGGGGCCACCTCTGCAGCCATGTTTTCACTTTGAGTGTTGTGTGTCATCCATTGTGAGAGGAGAGCCTGCTTGTCTACCCGCTTCACTGATGAGAGCTATTTGGGTGGTCTCTTTTGTTGGGTGCTCGAAACTGTACTGGGATGATCATTCTTGTGCGTACCCTCTGGGATGTACAGGAACTAGTCAGTTAAGCTTATCCCTACGAGCAGCCTTGTTGATCATAGTGTGTGTAGATACATGTGTAGATACTGTACTGTAGTGTGGCCACACCAGTACATGTCCCAGCCAGCAACATGTGACAGGTGAGTCGCTCGGCACTCCCAGCACTCAGTATCGTCTGTCTGTCTGTCTGATGTTTTAACTGTGTCATGGGTGATTATTAGCACCACAGAATGTTTTAATTTGTGATATCCTCAATGGCCAATGAAACCAGTGGACTTTCATATGGTTATTAGCATATATGTGTTTGTGAAATAGTTGTTCACACGTCTTATTTACTTTTCTGTTAGATTGACTTCCTTCTTATTGGAGCCCTTTATATCTTCTGGGTACGAGAAAGATAGATGTAATGCACACGTTTTCTTGTACTCTGAAAAAAAGGCCTCTTGTGGCTTAGTAGAAATTCTTCTGTCTCTGTCTCTCTCTGTCTCTCTGTCTCTCTGTCTGTCTCTCTCTCTCCCTCTGTGTGTGTGTGTGTGTGTCAGTCTGTCTATATAGATGTTTGGGTATAGAGGTCAGAGGACCTCTGGAGTCATTCCTCGATTACTATCCATCTTTTTAAAACATTTTTTGAGATTATAATATAATTGCATCATTTCCCCCTTCCTTTTCTGCTCTCCAGACCCTCCTTGCTAACATTCTAACTCATGGTCTTTTTTTTACATAAATTGTTATTACATGCATACATGTGTATATCTAAATTGTAGAGTCAGGCCCTAATACATCTATAACATAACTCCTGTGCCTAAGGCTCAGGAATCATTGCAGAAGAGGGAAGAGGAAGATTGTGGCAGCCAGAGGATCGGGGACTTTTGTGGTGAGGTTATATCTCCTAGGAATGTCAGAAACTGCATACTTGATGGCCTAAGTATGAGCTGAACAAGAACATCACCAAAAAATGTGCTAATAGGGACAGAGAATACTCATGAGACCTCAAAGCTACACAAAGACCTCCACACAGCTAAGGAATGCTGAGAGCAGAAATAGTCTCTGCCCAGGGAAGAGGCCACCTTTGTTTTTTAGAAGGTAAGATTCCCCCACTAGCTTGACACTCACCATGTAGGCTAGGCTGGCTGCCAGTGGGCCTCAGGGATCTGCCTGTCGCTGCTTCCCCAGGGCTGAGATTACAAGTATCACACTACCACACTGTGTTTAGTTTGTTTGCTTGTTTATTTTGAATGGATGGATGCTGGGCATGGGACTCAGGTCCCTAAGCTTTGCTGACTGAGTCATCTTTCCAGCTCCTCTGAACAGAAAGTCTCAGTCTAATATGGTCCAGTTTGTTAAACCATTTTTTTTTTTCTGGGTGTGAGTACTCAGAATCATGAAGATCTTCTCCATGGCTGATCCAAGAAGTGCTATCCGCATGGCTTTTAGGCAAAGATTAAAGTCTATTGGTGGTTTCTTTGTTAGTATGGTATAAAGTACAGATCAAGACTTGATGATGACTATACTACCTACCACCTACGCCCTGAACAGTTCACCTGTGCATACATAAAGGTCACGTCTTTACCCAAGTCTGGCCCTGCCTCAAGTGTCAGGGCTTCGTCATCATGGAGCTCTCTGGTTTTGACAGACTGAGCCCTGAAGGTTTGATCTTCACTCTGCTTTATCAAACTGACTTGTGGAAGGATACTTTTGGCTCTTCACATTCTAGAATGAGTTCTAGAATCACAAAACTACCTGCTAGGATTTTTGATGGGGATTGCAGAAAACCTGTTTATGCCTATTTTGAGAGAATGGAGTTTATAATATGCAGTTTTCCAGGAATATCTCCCACTCCTGAGTTCCAAGTCCTCTGAGAAGTGAATTTGTTCATTTTCCAATTTGGGGATTCCTAGAACCAATTTGTTTTAACATAGAGTTGAGCCTTGAGTCTATGTGAAGGAAAACCCATGATAATGACATCTGTGAGAAATATTTTTTCATCATCAACTGTGCCTACCTCAAGTTTAAGCTGAGCTGTCTTCCCCATCATCCTGAGCTGAGAATAAGTTTGCTTTGGGTTCATCTTCTCTTTCTTCTGTAGGTTACCCTCCAAAGAACAATCACCAAAACCCATCACTCCAGATTTGTTTTTACTGTTTTTTACAGTGTTGCACTGACTCAAGTCTTGACACAAATTAGAGTCACCGGGGAAGAGGGACTCGCAATTGATGAATTGCCTCCATCAGATTGGCCTTGGGGAAAGTCTGTGTGGCATTTTCTTGATTCATGATTGATGTGGGAGAGCCCAGTCCACTGTGGATGGTGCCACCCCTGGGCAAGTAATCCTTGATTATATAATAAAGCTAGCTGAACAAGCTGCTGGAAGCAAGCCAGTAAGCAGTATTCCTTCATGGCCTCTCTTTCAGTTACTTGAGGTCCTGCCTTAGCTTCCTTCCATAATTGACTGTGATGTAGAAGTATAAGCCAAAGCTAGAATGTATGATAAAACACAGAACATGAAATTTGCCATTTTAAGTGTATAGTTGGTGCCATCGTATGTATTTACATGGTTGTATAACCATCACCAACCATCAATCTCTAAAACTTCCTCAGTGAAATTCTATAGTAGGTCAACAGTGGTTATCTAGCACCCATCTCCCCCTAAATTCCTGGAAAATACAACAACTCTACCTACTTTCCTTATACCTTCAGCTGTTGTGGCTATTCTGAGCATCTCATGTAACATTGACCTGTTGAAATAAGAGCAGCAGGGCTGCGTCCCCAACACCCCGGCCGCCTGGCTAGCACAGTCGGTAGAGCATGGGACTCTTAATCCCAGGGTCGTGGGTTCGAGCCCCACGTTGGGCGCCATCTGTTGAAATAGGAGCGGCGGGGCTGCATCCCCAACACCCCAGCCGCTTGCTAGCTTATGCCCGAAATAACAACACACAAACTGTATTCATTTAAGAACTGCTTGGCCCATGAACTCTAGCCCTTACAGGCTAATTCTCGCACCTGGACTAGCCCATTTCTAGTAATGTGTGTAAGCACCCCAAGGTGCGCTTACCGGGAAGATTCTAGCCTCCATCCATCCTGGGTTGGAGTTGCCTGGGAGAGCGGAGCATGGCGTCTCTGCTCCCGAGCTGTCGGCTCTCTCTGGGAGCAGAGCAGAGTCTGACCTCACTTCCTCTTCCGCCCAGAATTCTATTCTGTTTACTCCTCCCATCTATGTTCAAAGCTATGAGGCCAAGCAGTTGGTTTATTATAATTAACCAATGACCTTCCTCCATCATTGACCCTTTTGTGAACAGCATATTTCTCTTACATGATGCCAGAAAGGTTCCTCTGTGTTGTGTCATGTTGTGAGAATTCCCTTCTATTGAGGGCTGAATAATATTCTATTTCTAACACACACATACATTTATTCTTGTATTAATAAGGCTTGTGCTACATTGACCTTTTGACTATTGTGCATAATGTTGTTATGAGATGGGACAGACAAAATCTGCTATTCTTTTCTCTTCTATTCATCTTCTTCTTCTTCTTCTCCATACAACCAGAAGTGTAACTGGTGCAACTAATAGGAACCTCATGCTCCGTGTGCTGAGGGATCGTCATTCCACTTTCTTCTCGGTAGTCCACAACAGAGCCAGTTTCTCCAGCTCTTTGCCATCGCCCAGTATTTTTACATCTAGTTGTTGGTGGTGATCTTCACCTATTTAAAGCAGCATTCTGTTGTGATATCAGTTTTTGTTTTCTTAATGTCTGGCCAACCTCGGCATCCTTCCCTGTCTTCCTAAGTCATCTGCATATATTCTTTGGGCAAAGATCTAGTAAATGCCTTTGTCCATTTTTTTAGTTGGACAGGTGATTTCTGTGCTGGAGTTGTGGCGTTGCATCCTTTGAGGTCAACAAATTTAATTAAGCATGGTGTTGAATGCCTGAAATCCAGCACTCAGGAAGCCGAGGTAGGAAGTGGGCTACATTCAACACCTGCCTGAGATAAGGAAGGAAGGAAGGAAGGAAGGAAGGAAGGAAGGAAGGAAGGACGAAAGGAAGGAAGGACAGAAGGAAGGAAGGAAAAGCAAATTGAAAGGGCAAATAGCATTCACTTTTATCACTGTTCTAATTGCATATACGCTCTAGGGGAGATTGTTTTCATCCCATTCTGTTGTCTTTTTCCTTTGTGCATGGTCAGTTCATGCCCTTGCCCATTTTTTACCCTGCATATACATTTCCTATTTATTTTTAAAATTCCCTGTCCTACTGAAGCAGTGGTCTTCCGTATGCACTGCAGACATTGTCTCACACTGCAGTTTATTTTTCAGTTTCGCTCATTATATTTCCATGTAGATTTATTTCCATGATATAAAATGTCTCAAGTTTAGCTATGTGTTCTTTTCATGTATATTTAGGAAAGCCCCTCTCACCCTGAGAACAGAAAAATATTAATCTATATTTCTATATTTCTCTGTAGCATTACCATATAAAGTTTATTTTTAACAGTTTATTAACTGTCTTGGGTCTGCATCAATCATTGTAAGGTGTAAAATAATTCAGAATTTCCCAGATGATTAGTCAGTATCTTAAAACCATTTTCTGAATAATTTATTCTTTTCTCAGCGATTTGAGATGGTACACTTATTATGTAATAAATGGTAATATGTACTGGATTCTCCTTGGGAATCATCTGTTCTGTTCTGAGGGCATTAAAATGTATCCTTTCATTCAGTACTGTGGTACACTTTAAAATGGGCTTTGGTGGGTGCTGGGGAGATGGCTTGGCGGCTGAGAGCACTCACTGTTCTTCCGGAGGACCCAGATCAGGTCCCAGTATCCATGTTTGGAGGCACACAACCATATGTAGCTCCAGCTCCACGGCATCTGACGTTCTCTTCTCATCTCCAAAGGCATCTAGACTCACAGGCATACACTCACACAAACACATGCATAGCAATAAAAATTAGAATGCTAAAATAGGCCTTGATAGTTGATAAGAGATAAGAGAAGTACCTTCATGGGACTTTTAGTAAATACTTACCAAGTTATACAAATAACCTCTGATATTTTTCTTTGTAGTTTTGGGACCTACACATACTAGGCAAATGCTCCACCACTGAGCTATAGTCTCATTCCAAAAATAACACTTTGGCTAAAATATTCTTTATGGGAAAATATTTAAAATCCTTTCCTGTATTTTTGAAATAAACCACATGCAGTCACTATTTATAGACACCCTGGTGTGTCACAGTTCACCAGGGCTCCTTATTCTGCCCAACTACATCTTAGTACATTAAAGAACTGATAAAGAGATAAGGGGGATAGATAAGAGTACTCATTTAAATTTTATGTGATGTATATATGTATATATTGAAATCATGTATCACATGGTAACTCATGAATACATACAACTTAGATTTTTCAGTTATCAGTTAAACTTTATTTTAATTTAAAAGAAAATATTTAAAGACTCTTAATATTTTTAAAGTGAATATGTCTACTAGTGTTTTAGTGAAATCGTCACAGTAAGGAGATTTTGATCCAGGAATTTAATGTATTTATTTAGTTTTGAAATGGTTTTATGCCTTTCAGAAATTATTGGAAATTAAATATATATATTAAATTATATATTGGAAATTAAACATAAATAATGGGAAATATATGTATTTGTATATACATGGATATATTCTAATGATTCTCAATACCAGAAATGAGTGGTGATTTTGCAAACATCAGGAAGGTACATCTCATTGCTACAAAGTGGGGCTGCCCAGGGTAAGAGCAGAGGCAGATCTGGTGAGGCTGCTTCCTGGTTCAGACATGGGGCCTGCTAACTGCCTCCCTGCTAGAGGGAGGGGGACCAGTTCTGGGGACCTCTTTTATGAGAATACTGGTCCTTTCTTGAGAGTTCACTTCTGAGTCTGTTCTCATCTCCCAAAGTCTGGTCTCTCCCTCCCATCCCATTGATACCTAGGCTTTCACAAGTGAATCAGGAGAGGACACAGGCATTAACAGCCAAGCCTTGAGTATTTCATACTCTGAGTTAGCAATAGGAACCATCTCTTGTAATTTTTACAGCTGGCACACAGGGAGTTCATTTTTGTACACTTCTGTAATCTAAGATCTTTTAGATTCCATGCATTTATTTATTTTTTAATTGTATGTGTACATGTGTGAGACTGAATGCGTGTTTGTGCACATATGAGCGCAGGTACCTACTGAGGCATTAAATACTGTGGAACTGGAGTTGCACTTGGCTACTGGCCACCACGTGGATGCTGAGAATTGTCTGGGTTCTCTGCAAAAGCAGTCAGGGCTCTTGACTGCTGAGCTATCTTTCTAGCTGAGATTCCATTTCTTGTTCAGTAATAAACACATTGATCAGATATAAAAATGGCTAACCTGTGCATGAAATGGTGCTCACGTCTCCAAGCATGAAGTAAATGAAAGTAAAGCCATGACAGAATGTCAAAACCTTAAGCATGGCTATTGGCATAAAAACTGGAAGCAATAAACACTGACAAGGAAGAAAGAAAAGGAAACCCTCATGTGCACTGTCAGAAATGAGACTGTGCAGCCACTGTGAGAAATACTGTCACAGTCCCGGTGCCATGGGATCCGACAAGCCCTCTTCTGGGTACCTACCCAAAGGCAACAAAGTCACCACCTTACAAAGTATCAAGACTGTGCAATGCATATACACACACGCACACACACGCATGCACACACACTTATATATGTGTGTGTAAATAACAAAATATTATTCCGTCATTAAGAAGGAGATCTGTTGCCATGACATGAATGGATCTGGAGGACATTGTGTCACGTGAAGAAGACAGTAGTGCATGATCCCATGTTATTTTGCTGAAGAGGAGGGAGGGAGGAGAAAGGAGAGGGGGAGGGAGGTGAGGGAAAAGAATAGGAAGGGGCAATGAATGGATTGGTGGCGAGAAGGAATGGGGAGGTGCAGGGCGGAGATTTTTGTAGTAGTATGATGTTAAGCTCTTGAGACTCTTTTGGGGGATCTGCCACCCAGCTCCCAAATGAATCACACAAGGAGTCTTATTCTTAATTATAAACGTCCAGGCTTCACTTGGCTTGTTTCTTGCCCATTTTTCTTAATTTATGTTATCCCCTCTGCCTTTTGCCTCCGGGCTTTCCCATTCTCTTATTTCTGTAAATCTCACTCTTACTCTGTGGATTGCTGTGTAGCTGGCCACTCAGCTTCCTGCTAAGCCATCTCACAGGCTCCCTCTCGTGAGGACCGCACGCTCCCCATCATGTTAACTTAAGCCACGTGGGTCTTTGTGTTAGCGACAGATCATATGCCTGGCCTGCTGAGAATTCCCATCAGGACCAGGTGTGTAACTTTTTCAGGTATTTAAGTCATCAAGGGATTGTTTTTGGCCCTCTGGCCTTTTCATCTGGTGGATTATATTAATAGATATCCTGACATATTAAATTCTTTTTATGTTCTTGGCACAAGTTCTACTTGGCCAAGGGGTTTTCTTTTAATAAATTTCTGTAGTGTTATTGCCAATATGCTATTATTTTTAAATCTACATACATATGAGAGATTATTTCCTATCTGTTGCCTGGTGTTCTTGGTCACGTTTCATTTTTAAGGATATGCCAAACATAGAAAAAGGACTTTGGAAGAAGGCCATGGAATCTTTGAGTTTTCTCTATAGAATGTTGATAGAGCCTAGAGTTCTCCTCCTCTCTAAATGAATGTTAGGAAGAAAATAGTGGCCAGTGATGTCTAAACCTGGCACTCATCTCAAAATAAAAGGTGAAAACACTCTTCTGGAATTATTATTATTATTAATCTTTTAAAATACAAATTGACTTCAGTCTAACTTAATTTTTGTTTTACAAGAAGCTTGTGTTTCATTTGGATCTTTGCAACACCTCTGGGTGGTCTTATAGACAGCTGCAGGACCTTCCTCTAAGCCCATCTCTACTTAGCTCAAGAAGGAACACTGTCGGCATCCACCCTGGCAGCACCCTTTGTTCAGCTCTCTGTTTTTGTATGAATTAGTCCCTTGGGTCTGGATCTAAAGCTGGAAGCAGTCACCAGCGTTGTCTAGATCACTACCTTAAGGAAAGATAGGACCCTTCTCTCCCCAGACCTCCCACTCTCTGGCTTCCCTCCTGTCACTCACACAGACACTTCTGGTCTTGATGCTTGCCTCTTCCAATTCTACCCACCCTTCATATTCTGTCCCCGACCTCAGCACTGTGTTCAGCCCACGCCCCTCATCCTCCAAGTCATTTTAGGTTTACAGGGAGAGCTCGTGTCTGCTCTGCATTTTTAACCAGTTGAACATTCCTAACTCTGCATATCCAATCTGCCCAACTTTCTTTGGAACTCTCGACCAGACAATCTCTCGAGGCTTGTAGTGAAAATCAAACCATATTCAACTGAAATCTTTATTCCCCACTCAAATGTTACCTCAGACTGTGTGGGGTCAACCATACATTTTCCTCATCCATATCATCAGGCCAGAAAGGCAGAGGCCATCAGTCTAGATTGTCCTGAGGCAACCGAAGCAAGGACAGATTATTTGACAGGTGACAGAAGACAAGAGGTCTCTAAATTCTCAATAAGTGCTTTCCTACGACTTAAAATAAGGCTTATGTGCATGCGACCTGCTCCCTTGCAGTGAGTTTTCAGTTAAGGTCTCTAGATTAGGAGCAGCTGTGACCATAGAGCAAAGGCTTTGAAGTAAGATACAAGATGAAGGACCCTGTGGTATTCAGAGGGTCAGGGAATTACACCATAGTCTTGTCTTCCAAAGTGCCATCAAGGAAATAAAAAGAGCCACTGGGGTGTGTGTGTCCTTGACAATACCGCACATCCTTCCCCCCTACCGCACTCTGTGTTTCAATCAAACAAGATGACTTTGGTATCTTGGGAACGAATCCTGTCGTAACTTTTACCCAGGGATTTAATCATCGGGAGCATCGTGTAGCTCTAGGGGTCCCTTCCTCTCACGGTTCTCTCCACTCAGGGTGTATGCTGGGTAGTTGGCCTGTTGTTCTGTGACCTCCGGAGATGAGCACCTTCTCTCCAGTGTCAGTAGCTTCCCCTCAGTTTCCTCCCCGGTGTGGCGTTCACTCTCTACTCAGATGTCCAGTCTTCCCCTGTGGGACCTGGCTCTTAGGGACACACTCATGTCTCCTTCCGTATTATTGTCCCCCTGTAAAATCTACTCTCTAAAGCTTTCCCACCCAATGTCATCCTCACAGTCCCCTGCCAACCCCAAGCAGGCTTTCTTCCCCTAGAGAGAGAGAGACTTTACCGTCTGCGCTCACACTAAAACTCTTGTCATAACCTTGAGAAATTTGAGTCCTTTAATGTAGTCCTTTCTACGATCTTGTCTTCTACCATCTCCTGCAGCAGCCTCCACTTCCTCTTTTGGTGTTTCTTTCCCTTCGGTGCTTTGGTTCTGAGGCTACTTCACCCTACCCGAGCACTGAACTAATTAAATTCTAAGTACCCTGGCACCCTCCCTTTACTCTGCTGGCTCTTTGGGCTCCACTTTCAGTCATGACAATGAGTCTTTTGCAGTAGATATTCTCAGCCTGCCAGATTCTGTGTTCCTGTGTTGAGAATCGTGGGAACACCAGTTTCCTGCTCACGCTGTCCCCACACTTGAGGAGAGAGTGCAGGTAACAGACGATCAACAGGCCATTTCAGATCGGCATGATGGCACACAGGCACGAGGCCAGGGGAGCTCTGTACACAGGACCTGTGGCGCCCTAAACTGAACATGTGTCACCCTCCAGATCCATATTATAAACCCTCATCCTGTGAGGGTGATACCCTCACAGTGGGAGATAGCTTGCTTCCTTCCTCAGCTCCCTCCTATGTGAGGGAGTAGCAATCTGTGAACCAGGAGTTGAGCCCTCCTTGAGTGCTGGGCAGACGCACGTGCATGCACACACACACACACACACACACACACACACTCACACACACTCTGACCTTCTTGGAGTTTCAGTGTTCAGCATGCTGAGAACTGTCTGCTGTTAAAGCTGCCAGCTACTGGGATTCTTTCTATAGGTGACATGAACTTACTCAAGCAGAGACCAGGAAAGGATCTACGGTGAGGTCATTTTCAAAGCAGAAACCAATATGGAATGAGGAAAGGACCAATCATGCAAAAGCTGAGGGTCAGGAGGGAGGGGAGATGATCTGGTGGGAAGGTTGTGGGGATTCTTTGGTATTCAACTCCCACTTCATTGTTGAAGAGCTGGGATCATATGTTCTATCATGTCTGGCTTTACATGGATTCTGAGGATTCAAAGGATTCCGTGGACTTTATCCATTCCCCCCCACACAGCGCCATCTCTGGGTGACCAGGCCTTCACTGGACTTTTGCTTATATTTCCTTTTCATTGCTGAGTTTCCCTAAGTGATTTATCGGATCCTGTGTACCTGACAGGTTTAATTTTTCTTAGATCTCCTTTAAAACTCAGGTTAGCTAGGCTGAATCTGCGGGTCCTGTGTGTTTAATTAGTGCATCTTCGCTGGGTAATTAATGTATTGATCAGTTCAATACTGCTAACTTTCCTCATTGGGCCTTTAATTAACTGTGAAATGATCAATAGCCTGATATGAAGTTTACTGTTGTCTCGCTAAGCAGATGGAAAGCGCTAGTCCAGCCTCTATCTCTTCTATGTTCTCATAGAGAAAATAATCAAAATATCGGTCTCTGAAAAAGTTGTGGGAGTGAAAACAGAGCAAAATGAAACAAAAATATCCAGCTTGGAAAACTGAAGCATGTTTCATAATGTCTGACCATAAATATGAGAAAAAAAAAAACACAGAGTACAATCAGAAGACCTAGTGTCAAACCAAGGCTCTGCCCACTGCATCATCCCAAATGAATGTGGGGGGCGGGTATATATTTGTTTGGTATGTGCACATGCGTGCACGTGGGTGCACATGCCTGTCCATGCCTGGAAGGCCAGAGGGGGCTGTGAGGCATCCTGTTCTCTCAGTCTGTCTGCCTATTCCACTGAGACAGGGTCTCTCACCGAACCTGGATCTGAGATATCAGCAAGCTAGTCCCAGTGACCCTTCTGTCCACATACACACACACACACACACACACTCACACACACACACACGATGTGGATTAGTTTTTACTCCTTTGGATCTTTTCTTTTTTGGGAGCCCACCACCCCGCCCAAATAAATCACACATGGAGGCTTATTATTACGAATCCTGTCGTAAATTTTACCCAGGGATTTAATCATCGGGAGCATCGTGTAGCTCTAGGAAATTATCCCGTCTATCTTTTGTCTCTGGGCTTTTTCCTCTTCTTATTTCTGCAACCTTATTCCATGGCTGGTGGGTTGAGTGGTGCCGTGTGCGTGGACGAGAGGTCCCTAGTGCTCTCCTCCTCCTTATTCTCTTGCTTCTCCTCTTCCAGATTTTTTTCTTTCTGTTTATTCTCTCTGCCTGCCAACCCCGCCCATCCTTTCTCCGGCCTCGCTATTGACAGTTCAGCTCTTTTCCATGACCATCAGTTGATGTAGACAGACAAAAGAATCACAGCTTCACGGAGTTAAACAAATGTAACATAAACAAAAGTCACACACCTTAAAATAATATTCCCCAACATGCACGTGTGGGCACACACGCCTAGAGTTGCAGGTATTCAGAGCCATGCCTAGTTTTTTACATGGGTGTTAGAGGTCTGAATTTACATCCTCAGACTTGCACAGTAAGCCCTCTTACTGAAACATCTCCGCAGTCCCTCGGGTGAGCACGTGTCAGCCACTATGTGAAGTCTTACATCTAGATCACGCGAGTGCACAGACCACATGAGCTTGTCTGAGAAATTACACCGTGTTTCTAATGTTATTTGTTAGTCTCTTTTCATGACTAGGCTTACTGGCTTCTTCCATAGCCTGTCTGATTGGTAACTTCTGTATACAACTGATAATTTTAAATGTTGGTGGCAGTTGCATTAAGCCTGTCTACCAGGAGCCAAAAGCAGAATGCCAAGGCATCTAGCTTCCTATCAGGATCCTTCCTGGCTCTTAGTCACACCCTTCCCTTGTAAGTAAGCGAGCACAGCCTGGCAGGACAGCTGTGAGAAGCCTTGTGCAGCTCCCCGAGCCTGTGCATCTGCTGCCTAGACTTTCAGTCGCAGCTGGGGGACAGAAAGGGCCCCTAAGAAAAGCAGCAGCGTTAACTTTGTTTGAAGTGATCAGGCTAAAATGTCACCTGTTGATTTATGAGTTTCGTAATAAGAATGTCCTAGCGACATATGAACAAAGTTAAAATGAAAAAGAAAGGTGTTAGAGAGATGGTGCAAGGCTTAAGAACACTTGTTGCTCTTGTAGAGGACCTGGATTCGATTCCCAGAACTTGCATTAGGCATCTTACAACCCCTTCTAACTCCAGTCCCAGGGAATCCAGCACCCTTGTGCAGAGAAGCAGGTGCACACACGTATGCACATAGGCAAAGTGTTTATTAGTGAAGAAAAGAAAGGGCTGAAGAGAGAAGAGAGGCGAGCAGCCACACTGGTCAAACCCTGCAGGTCTTACCTAGACGGCACCTTCCTCCAGCACATTAGTTGCCAAAGCTGTGTTGGGTGTGAAGCTGAAATTTCTTAGTGCCCCAGGCCTTGTCTTAAGGGTCTCTAAAGACAGAGACTGAGCTACATAGAAGCAACATGTGATTTCCCAGGGGTGTCTGGAGATTCTTGCAGGGAAGGAAGGCAGGCAGGTAGAAAACAACCGTGGTTTTACATTCATCAAGTCTCCCCTTTGCCTAATCTCACCTTCAGGCTCTAGAGCAAAAAGCCCACCCCATAGCCATCCCTGTCTTAGGGAAATATGTATGACTTTCAAAACTTTACATCAGTTAGACCCTGGTCACAGAGTTGGACTGGAACCACAGTGTGTGTGTGTGTGTGTGTGTGTGTGTGTGTGTGTGTGTGAGGCAGAGCTGCTGAAGCCCGGAAATAAGGCTCTAGCTGAGGCTCTAGGGAGTCCACCATAGCTCCTCCCCTCCATCGGACCCCTACCCATTCTGCTTCATCCAGGGCAGCCTCTTTACTCCTCCATGACCGACAGTTTGAAATACTATTATAAATACTTGCTTCAGAAAACAGGGCAGCTGGAGTTGAGGGCTTTCAGCCATAGAACTGCCTGCTTACCCCCCAACGTGCCACCAAACTGCGTAGCAGAATCAGTGACAGAGACGCTGTTGGTTCAGATGTCACCATCTGCATCGCTCCCCTGGAGAGAACACTGACTCTGTATGCCAGAGCTACACACGCACATGTTCCCCAGACCCAAGCTGATCCAACATCATCCCCTCAGTACATAAAGGCTCTGGCTTCAGCCTCTGTCACCCCACAGATGGCCAGCAGTTATTCAGCCAGCATGTAGGTAACTGCAGTGACCATGCTGGATTGGCCCGGCTTTTCATCACCCATGCTCCTTTCACCAACTGTAGACTTGACTAAAGAAACCTGGTTTCCTATAGCAGAGAGTGACCTGCTCAAAGTCATGTCGTAAGTGTGTCCATTTGGAACCCGCTTGGGAGTTCAGCCTCTCTGAAATGAAATGGAGTTACCTTGTCTTGTAGAAGCAGTGCCCATCCTGCTGCCATGGAAATAAAGGATCGGATAGTTCATTGAAAGGTAGGAGGCAAATAGAACTTCCAGCTTTGAATCCACTTGTCAATGGATATCAGATTCAATGAGACCTTGCGGTCCAACGACGGCATAAAGTGCCTTCCCAGGCGTATTCCTAATGTCGTCTATGCTCAGAAAAAAATGTCCCTGATTTTATGAATCATTAACAAAAATGGGTTTAAGTTGCTTTACTTCCAAAACCCTGCAGAATTCTACCATAAAGAGCAGATATAAGCAGCGATTCTGTCAGGTTGGAGTTATAGCTAAAGTGCTATGGAGTGTCTGGGAAGAGGGCTTTAGGAGCGTGGACAAGGAAGCTGCTGGGAGAGCTGCAGCCCTGAGCAGTCTCAGGTCCCCCATTGCAGCTCTCAGGCATCTTGAAATATGTTTCCTCACTGTGCCTTGGGAAGACAGAGATGTGTTCTTCTGACAACTGTGTCACAATGTGCACAGTGATGTATGTGAGTTTTGGGGCTTGGTGTGCAAGAAAATAGGAACTCCTTGCTCAAGTTTCTTTATGAACCCCAAGGCGGCAAAAACAATGCACATTACAGGAAACCTGGGGTTTCTTGTAAGTGTAAAACCCTGCATTTGCAACAGCCTAGACCAGTCCCCTACTGTAGAATCAGACAAAGAGACATGGGTGGGGATTTCCATTGGAGTGTGCACGCTGACTTACATGTATACATTAGTTTATTTGATCCCCTTTTCCCGATAAAGGAAGTTCAGAGGCATAGAGGCCAGGTAGACTGAAGCAGTTTCCCCCCATCACATGACTGACTGGAGTCTACACTTAAAATTTATTTCTGGCACTGGGCCCCCATTTGTTTGTTTCTTTGCTTAATCTTTCTTTGTCCACAATCCTGTAGCGATAAAGCTTATAAGGAATACATTGGCCTCTGTGCTCAGATTTAATTCCTTCCAAGGCCAAAGCAAGAAGATATATTCAAAGAAACCATATTAAAGAATAAAATAATTAACAGATGGTCCAGGTACTGGTATAATAATGATTATTTAAAATGGTAATGGTAAAATATAAATGCAGGATGAGATAAGAAGAAGATGAAAAGCGGGGAGAGGGAAGAGAAGGTTGAGTAAGAATTGGAAAGGGGTAGGCAGAGCGAGGAGGGAAAGGTAGCTCCTCCTGGCTAGTCCCCTGCACACAGCGCTGTCCATGCCTGGTTTCAGCTCATCCTTACGGCACTTCCTCCAAACAGGACCTGCTTTTTGCTCACCTTACAGATGCAAGCAAGCCTACATCAGTTCACTAACCTGCCCAAGGATTCAGGCTCGGGATTTCTACATAAGACGGAGTCACATTAGCCTGGGAGCTACCCAGACAAAACTTGGGGACCAGGCAGAGGGAACAAGTCCAAGTATATTCATCAGTTGTAAGAAAATAGTAACGCATTGAAGACAACTCAGCTAAAGGGTAATGGGGCATTCAAATGCCACAGTGAGCCCTCCACATGTCCCCATGTGTGACCCACATTTCCTAGAGCAGAGTCTGTCTGTAGACCTCCCTAACTCAGGTAATTCTAGTCAGAGCTATCTGCTCAGAAAACTCACCAGGCTGCTCACACAATCAAGCCAGTCCTCCACCTTTAAGTATGACCGGACAACTGATATATGACTACAGAGGGATAAGGTACACAAGCCAAACATCCATTCAGAAACATGAGAGATGACACAGGGAGTTTGTGCAGAAGATTCATGGATTATGGGTACCCCCAAAGAATGGATGTTTATATGTTTTTAAGAAAAAGGGCAATCGGTGCCTACAAATGAATTTTCAGAAAGGTAAAATTTCAATTTTTTGTGTTTGATTTAAATAACCACTTTCTCAAAAATCCATAAAAGAGCTCAAAAGCAGAACAGAGAAATCTAAAGACTAAGTGGATAAAATAGAAGATAGTCTGTGAAGTTGTCATATAATAAAATCTACAGAGACTAAATGTACACATGATCGTCTGCTTCCTCCACTGAGAAAAAAATGATCAAAGTGGGATGAACAGACAGTAAAAGAAGAGGAAGAAATCGTAACAAAAAAAATAAGAACAGGAAAAAGAAAATTAGATGTATGTACTTATCTTAAAGGAGCCCAGTAAATGCCCAGCAGTGAAAATGAACTATACTGCTGAAAGAAAACTCGGTATGAGAATAGAGAAGCCAAGGTGACATTTGCAAACTACAAAGTTGAGAAAAATCCTGAAGCGTCTCCACAGATGTGAAAGCAAATGACCTTCTCATAACGAGAAGCAGTGAGGCAGTAGACAGAGTCAAAGTCAAGGGCAGCGTGGCTTCTGAACCTGAACAAGGGTGTGCTCAAGCTGGGGTTCAATGTCAGGTCGTTGGGTGATTCTGAAAAAGACAGCCACCAAAGGACACAGGTCCAAATTAAAGCTTGAAACAAGCATTCAAAGTCACCAGCCTGATTTTAAAATGTCTCCTTTGTCTCCGATTCCAGGAGAACAAACCTTTAAAAATTAAATAAAGGTGGCTTAAGACATGCAAAAAGAAAGAGTATTCAAACCCTACTTCAGTTTTTCAATCAGGAGGGTGTTACTGTTATGTATTCAGCATCCACTGATGCGGAATTAATTGGAATTTCTTACTATCAAAAAGATCCCTAGTAAAGTAGGAGTCATTCTCATGTTGCTGGGTAGCCGCCAGAATGCTGTTGCGACTGCCTCCTGCAGTAGTTAGTCAAACAACCCTGTAAAATGGGAGTTGAGACACAAAGAATGGCCTCCTTGTGTCACTCAGTGTTTTTTTCTGGAAGCCTTAGTTTGAGAAAGACATGCCAGCATCTTTAGTAGAGGAGAGGAGAAGGCTGCCATAATTAATAGAACATCTTAAAATCTGCTTAAAATGCTCATTGGCTTTCTGACAACTAATAGAACGATTCTATACACTATGTGGTCAAATTTAAAACCCAAACTTAACCAGTTGTCCCCACACCAGTGATGACACACCCAAGAATACCTTTAGCAATAAATCTGCAGATCCAATGTGAATAGACAAGAAAACATATGGAAAGACAGTTAAGAATCTCTAAGCAAACCAGCTATGGTGGCATACCCTTAATCCCAGCACTTGGGAGGCAGAGGCAGATGGGTCTTTGTAAGTATGAAGCCAGCCTGGTCTACACAGTAAGTTCCAAACTGCACAGGACTGCAGAATGAGGCCCTGTGGTGGCTTTAATAAGAATGGCCCCAAAGTCTCATCTATTTGAAAGTTTAGGCACCAGGAAGTGAATTCTTGATAGGATTAGATGGGTTAGGAGTAAGGCTTTGTTAGAGGAAGTATGTCACTGGGAATGGGCTTTGAGGTTTGTAAAAGCCCATGTCTAGCCCAGTATCTCTCTCTCTCTCTCTCTCTCTCTCTCTCTCTCTCTCTCTCTCTCTCTCTCTCTCTCTCTCTCTGCCTGTGGATTAGGATGTAGCTCTCACCTACTGCATGAACACCGTATGTTCTGCTAGACATCTCACCATGATGTTAATGAACTAAACCTCTGAGCCTGTAAGCAAGCCCAAACTGCCTTTTTAAGGTAAGAGTTTCCTTGGATTTATTATGACACACTTGTAATAGTGAAAAGTGAAGCTGAGATGGCCCTGTGCTTAGCTCCTTATTGAGATGATGTTGGCATGCCAACTAAGATGTCAGCCTCCCTGAGGTTTGGGGTTCTCTTCTAAGCTCACTGCCTATGGAAAGGATTTATCTCCTTGCAGTCGTATAGCTGAAGCCCCCAGTGCCATACTAGCTAGCCCAGGGATGTTCTTATCTCGAGGGCACCTGTATCCCTGTCACATGCATCCCTTCTTACCACATTGTGCCAGGTTGTTTTGTCAAGGCCAACATGATGGGCCTGTTCTCATTTTCTATAATTTAGTAGAGCTCTACTCAGAGGGACTATCCCCTCTCTTCTCCTAGACAGTGTAACCTAATCAACAGAGTCACTATCCCATCATATCCATGGGCCTTTCCACACTGTAGATGAGGAATTAAATATTCCTGCCCCAACAAGACCTCATTGTCTTCTGTGTCTTCCCCTCCCCTCACTGTTAGTCCAGTCCTTTTCCATCTTCAGGAGTCTCTGTGAGCTTAGAGAGTATAGGGGTTTGTCTACCCTTTAGCTGTTTGTTCCTTTTCCATTTCTAATGAAATGCTTCTGCTCTTTCCATATAAACCTTCCTCTGCATGATGTCCTCTCCCTGCAAGCATCAAAGAGACAAATTGTGATTGATCGAACTAAGCAAAGCCTGGTGACTTCATTTTTATTGTAAGTGATTGGTTTACAATTCTGACCAATGATTGCTGAGAGAATTACAGTTTCCAGGTTAATAAGAACAGACACAGTGAAGAGGCTGTTATTAGTGGATATTAGCCTATAAACAGTCATATCTTTTTTGAGCAAGATTGGGGTGAAGAAATCAAAGAGGATGATAGAAGGAACCCAAGTCCTCAGTGAGATCATTTGACTGCTTAAAGAGCCACTCTTGGAATCCCCTGTATTACAGCTTTGTTTACAGGAGACAGTAGCTATTATTGATCCAAGTGTCCAGTATTTGCAATTAGAGGTACTAGGTGATTTGTGTATGTGAATATGAATCTCTAATTATGCCTACCATGGTGCACAATGAAATGACACAAAATACTGCAGTTCCCTTATTTCACATACTGTGGTTAGAGGTTCCGAGACTCAGGTTCATGCTGCTGCACCAGATGATGATGATGATGATGATGATGATGATGATGACAGCAACAAAAGCAACAATGTTGAGAGGAGCTGCTCTGTCCATCAGATAACACCAAGGTCACCAGCATATTAAACTTATCGCTCCTGATTTGAATCAACAGCTTCTAAAGCTATGAAAACATAGGTTTCTTGCCTCTCTATGGATGTTAAGATTCTGTGCCTTCCATTTTGAAAGTTTACATTAATAATGCACATGACTAAGATATATTCATGGTTTTATATTATACCTTGTCTTGATGCCCCAGCCCCAGATCTATAGAGATCAATCCAAATAAAAATTGAGTTGATTTATGCTTTGCAAGGCCATAGGGACAAATATCGAATTCATATTTCATCCCCATTTGCACTGGACTAATAGTTGAATTTCCAGATTTTGAAATGCATTCTGTGTCGTTTTGTTTTTGGAAAAGCATGCACGTCAGCAGTGTGGGTGATGTGAACTGAATGATCCTTGGCTCCGGAAATCCAAGTGACCATGCCCATCAAAAACTTAATAGAATTGTGGGGGTAAGAAAAAGTCATCAGCTTCTACAAGGTGACTATGGCTTGACTATTACCTTCCCTACATCCACCCACACACATCTGCAGGAAGAAATCACCAAAGCAAGTCATGCATTAAATTGCCAAGGTGAAGAACGATAGCTAAATGGGCCCATAAAGCCAGGCAGAATGAGCACTCAGTTGGCAGTGTCTGGAGAAATCCACCTGCTCTACACTTCTATTTTATATGAATCCAATAACAGGGGAGCTGGAAGTGGGACATACTGCAGACACTCGGAGCTTTATTCATGCCGCCGAATCATGTTGCTTCTGATAGATTAGCATGAAATCCCTTCAAGAATAAACTCCGTTCTTTCTTTGAAGGCTTATGGAGATGAGACATACAGTTAAGATCAGCTGGGTGGTCTATTTTTAGGGGAAAAGACTTGCTGAGGATATTCGTCACTCATTCAAGAGGGCAGCAGACTCTGAGGCATGGAAGGCATAGTGGGAACAGCCAGCTCTTAGAAGACAGAGAAAATAATCTTTCTATTCTTGAAGAGCATTAGGATGGAGTGTTATCAAGTACAGAGGCAAGGAAGGCGGGCAGTGGGGAAATGAGGAATTTGAAGGCATTTTCTCTGCGTGTGCCTGCATGAATGCTTACTGAGCCACGCAGGGATGCTGGTGTCCATTCGGGCATATGATCGTCAGGGTATGGATGTGAAGACAGACTCAGTGAGTCATGTATGTTACTGGGCATGTAAGGAAACACACTAAGCAGCGGTGTTTATTGCGTTGTTACTCTGTCCCAGGTTCTGTGCTAAGAGCTTTAAGGGATTATCGCTTTGAATTAGCTCAGCAGCCTACATTTTCCATTCCAAATGGAGTTAATAGAGCTATTCAGAATCAAAACCAGGATTGAGACTCGGGCGGCTGGACTGTTAGGGAAAGCCAACTCCCTAGAGGCTTTTGCCTCATGTTACGTTCCTGCATTCCACAGTGCTTTCGTTTATGTATATATTTGTATATTTTTGGTTTGGGGGGAAATAAAGGTGACCGTGCTCCTTCCTTTCTGAATGAACTGATGCATTGTGTATGCCAATCCAATTAATCAAGCAAATTCATGTTCTTGCTAATCCATTGATTTGCTCGGCAGCAAATGGAGATGGAAAACTCGAGTCTTATTAGAGTATGTGTGTGGAATTCACTATTGACCTTTGTCCTTCCCTTCAAACGCATGCTAACACTCCTGGCTCTGGTATGCTAACATGCTAACTCTGCTAGCTTACCATCTCAGAAGAGTTCAGTGTTCAGAACCATATGTTTAGGGCATCTGGAGCCCCTCTCTGCTCCGCAGGGAATCTTATAGTCATCATGATACCAGCTAGCAGGTGGGTTCTTTATCTCCATGAGCTGAATAATTAAAAGACAGAACAGCGCCACACAAAGTACAAGTTTAATGGCAGGTGTGATAGACTTCCCTGTTAAAGAAGCCCCCATCCCCTAAGCTGGAGAGACCCCTCCCCCCCACCGATTCTAAGAGAGTTGGAGCTTATTTGGATTTAGATGTCTCTCCTGGTGACTCTTCGTCTTGCCCTTTTCTGTTGGTCTTGAGGTGTCTTTGTGCCCCCTTCAACAGCAGGAATTAGGCCTTTGTCTCTGTCCACAGGCGAGGAGATACCTGATTGTTGATTGGCAGTCAGGGGTTAAGAGGAGATGTCCAGACCTCCTCTATTCCTTGTGGTGTGACAGTACAGACGGACTTACCACACGTGAGGAGAAACGGCCTCCATTTTAAGGAAATATAAGTAAGCTCACTACTGGGGACAGAAGGTCACAGAGATGGAGACATGCTGCCCATTGCTCGCAAAACCCGCCAACTCTGGTTGTTGCATTGCCCTCTTCTCCCATTCTAGGGACTCGTGACCTCAATATCAAAAGACACTCTATGAGACCTACCTTCCTGCTGTCCCTCACCCCCATGCTGGCCTTTCCTCCTCATGCTGACAGCCACCTCTCCCATGACAAGAACACAGATCAAAAGCCTGGGTTCACCCTTGCCTGTTCTCCTTCATCACGCCCATCTCTATCCACTAAGACCACAGTAGGTTATAATTCCAAAATGTGGCAAGACCACATCACTACATAGGATTTTTACTACCATAGCTTTCAGCCACGTCCAATGCATGACCCGTGTCCACATGCGTCCTAAACTTACGGCCCAACACAAGCCATCAGCTTCCTTAAAGCATTGGGAGATCTTATTTTTGCATTGCTTTTGTAACACTATTGCATGTTTCTCAAGTGTAAACTCTGGGGATGGCATCATGCCATCATGTCAAAAAGTTGGATGGGATTGGTACCCAGCTGTCATTTGTCTATAGAAATACTTGGCTCATTTCATGTATAACTTAGCAGTCTTTTTAAATATCCTGCTTACTCAGAGTCAAACAGTGACTTTTCATCACTTGGAGAATACACCCATGACCTTTCCTGTCTCCTCTGAGGTTCTATGGAATTCAGGCCCTGCAGCCATCTCTTCTTCCTCTGATGTCTTCTCCCTTTCCTCCTTGATGCTCCTCAATGCACCGAGTGTATTTCTATCCCAGTTTGGGAGAATGATCAGGATCCAAGAATACTGCTGGCAAATGTTCCCACTGAACACTTAAGGGTCATACCCATAATAGTCGGATGGAGTCTTGTCAGCAAGGTCAGATCCTGTCAGCAGTGATTGCCTGTTAAACACTACTTTTGTCCCGGACATGTCAGCACTGATGTACTTCAGCACAGTGGACTTCCACTTATAAACAATAAGACCTTAGTCCGGGAGACTGTGCTGCTCCAGAGCCAGGGCTTCGGGTTATGGTGATGAGAGGTCCCTGAACATCCATGAAGGCATGGGATGTGGGCTTAGAAGATAGAAAAAACTCTGTCATGAAGTAACCTAGGAATGTCATGGTGTGGATTTAGGAGTTGGAAGATCTGGATTCAACTTGTGGCTCTACCCTGGTGATCACTTAAATCTCCCAATCCTACAGTATATCAAAGGTGTGCAATGATCCTTCCTCACTTTAATAGTGTGTGTGTGTGTGTGTGTGTGTGTGTGTGTGGTGTGGTGTGTGTGTGTGTGTGTGCCAAGAGAGGCCAGAAGAGGCTATCCAATCTCCTGGAGCTGTAGTTACAGGTGGTGTAACCATACTGGGGACCAAACTCAAGCCCTTTGTAAGAACATGTACTCTTATCTGCTGAGCCCTCTCTCCAGCCGTGTAGCCTTCTCTCTTGGATCAGGATTGCAAAGCCTATGCAGATAGCTGCACTGGGTGTACATGCCATTGGCCGTTCATTGCTCTGAGAAAAGCTGGATGCAATGCTGTTCCAAGTAAGACAAGGATTTTGTGAAGACACCAGGAACTGGAAGGTGGCTAAACAGCCTGCAGAGTCTTGTACTTAGAGGAAAACCAAAAGCCTTACAGGAAAAAGAGACTGAAAATGGAAAATGGCTTTAAGGAGGACACAAAGCTAACCAAAACACAGTCCAGTCTTACACAGTGATTACAATGTAGAATTCTATTAGTTAGTTTTCTGTCTTCTTTGACCAGAGAGAGAGAGAGAGAGAGAGAGAGAGAGAGAGAGAGAGAGAGAGAGAGAAACTGGTGAGTTTATTTCATCTTACAGTTTCGGGACATGTTCTGTCATAACGGGGAAGCATGGCAGAAGGAGCTTGAGGCCACTGGACATATGGTAACAGGACACACATCCAGTTGGGAAGCAAAGAGAGGTGGATGCCGGTGAGGGTGCTCAGTTCACATCCTTTATCCACAGTCTAAGACCTCTGCACACGGCAGGTGTGGTGCTGCCCACAGTTGTGGGGGTTGGGGACTTCCTACCTCAATGTTCAATTAACTTAACCTAGAAAATCCTTCACACACCCACGGGTTTCCATGGTAACTTTAAATTCAATCAAGATGACAATAAATATAAATCACAACAAAAGTTGTAAGACAGACTAAAGCTGATGACAATGGAACAGAAACCAGACTGAGATGTTTACCGGGTATAAGAGCATTGGGTGGCAAGAAGTGCCTGCCTCTAGCTGGAATGATGGTGACATCATGGCATCCCCAGTGATCCAGGTAGCGATTGCCTGCTAAGCACTGCCCACGTCCCAGACATGTCAGCACTAATCACTAGGACTCTAGTGACGAATACAGGGAAACCCCTGGCCCTTAGGACGTCCACACTCAAGAGTTTAGACAAGATACAAACAAGCTCCAGCTGGTTACAGATCTTAACGAGAGCAGGCAGCGTTCTGAAAGGGTCATGGTATCAACAGAGGGAGCACAGAGGCTGGGAGGCAGGCTGGGGATCCTGCTGTTGATCATGGCTGAAACACAGGATAAGGGTGGCTTTAGCAGAATTGACTCCTGGCTTCACCAGCTCCTCAGGGAGGGCCTGGCTATTCTGATTCGCATCGGCACCATCTCCATCTGTAAGTAGGTATTCTGTCTGCTCCTAGAAGGTTAGGCGGTGCACCAAGAGAGCGTGTGTAAAGCTCTAGCACTCGGTGGTAACATCTAGATTCAGACAGTGCTCTGTTCATAGTCTGTCTTGCTTTGTAAACTTAAATTAGAACTCCCACTATGCCACAGTCGATAGGACACTTTGGATACTTTGAGTCATATGTGAAAATGCAAGACTGAAGAATCAATGTAAAACACAAAGCACTTATTAATTAAAAGCTCCATTGAACTAAGTCATGCATTCATTCCTATAGTCAGCATCTTTTAGGGTCTACAATGTCACTGCCCCAGGGAAGCACTTGGTAGCCAATAAAAACATAACACAGGATAAACTGGTAACTTAACATCTTCCGATCATTGTATGGTCATTGTATTAATTGTAAGTTAACAGAGCAGAGGAGCTTGCGTAGCATGCAAAAAGCCTTGGGTTCAACCCCCCACACCGCATGACCTGGGCATCGTGGCACACATCTGGAGTCTCAACACTCAGGAAGCAGAGGTAGGAAAATCAGAAGTTGAGGGTCACCCTTGGCTATATAGCCAGTTTGAGAATAACGTGTCACACATGGGACACAGTCTTACCAAATGAAAGAAACCTGACAATTAATAAAAAAATAATAAAAAAATAACAACAACAACAACAAAAAACGCTTCAAGATATGTTGCACTGAGTCTCCCACATCTGGGGCTCTACAGTCCACATCAGCTCAGGCCAGCCGTGTTCTAGTGCCAGGCATCCCCAGGTGTGGAGCGAAGCCACTTTAGGCAGCTCTATACACCTGGGAAACAGGTGTGAACAAAACACAGGACTCCACTCTCAAGGGCCTTGTGTTCTAGCGAAAGTAACCCGACTGGCCTCTGTGGGGCTTTTAATTACAGGGTGAGGAATTGCCAGCTGGCTTTCGGTGTGGTGACCCAAACACGATAGGATATGACATGCTCCTTGATCCTTCGTGTTTCTGCTCCCTTTTCATTAAAACCCTGCACGCCGATCCAGCATTTCACCATCAGACATGAGCAACTCTCTTGTACAAACAGAATCCCCCACTTTTCCCACCAGATGCTAGTCAATAAACCTCAGACTCGAGCCACGCTGCTCACCTCCTTTTTGATTTTCTCACTGTGTAGATCAGCACGTTTAGCTGCTGAGACCAGCAACTCACAGTCCCAGTGGGTTCTTGCCACGGTTATCTCTCATGCTGCAGATTGGTGTCAAGCATTTGCAAGATTTGTGCTCTCTCCCTTTTCCCTATTATTTGTGATTACTGCGTCTATCTGTGATTTTTTTCTGCCCTAGGTGTCATTTCTACCATTTTAATTTACCATTTTTCTTTCCACACACTTAAACTTGCAATTTACTTGGGAATTGGTCAGGAGAGAATGCCATTTGTCATTGTTGAATACTTCTTACGCCTGAACAACTCAACGTAGATTCACACTTGGTTTGTGGTTCTGTTTTTCATTTCATGCTACTGGCGCATACACACATCAAGTTTTCTGTTCCTATATTTAAAAAAGTAAACTTTACTTTATGTGTGGAGATACAGTTTACCTACTAAGTAACACTATAATAAAACAATTGGATATAGTTTTTAAAAATAAAAAAATGGAAAATATTCGGGTTACAAACTCCTCCCCCAAAACATTTTTGAATGACTTTTCTTAGTGGGTAAATGGAACAAACATTATTTGGTAGCTATGGATTTCTTTAGATGTCTTTAAATTTAGCTGAAAATATAGCCTCTTGTGTCTTCTCTATTTAGTCTTTCACTTTTTGCTGTTCGTATGTGAATCTATAGAATATTGGGATTCTGTTGAAGTTTTACAGTCATTTACAAAGAGTTCACTACATAAAAATGCAGGGTCCACCATTTAGAAAAGTGGTATACATTCTTGTCTTCCTTGAGTCTCAGTCTCCTTCATCTTTTGAGCCAATCTTCTATAATAGCCCAGACTTGGCCTTTACCTTGCAATCCTCCTGCCTCAGCTTTCTGAGTGCTGAGATGTCAGGTTTTGTTCTTAAGTTTTATTCTATAATGTAGCACTTGCCGATAAGTAACTTCACCCTTGGCCGCGTTCGTCTCTCTCACTAGGTTTTGTACTAATATGATTATCAAAATATTTTCTCTCATTAATATTTCAAGTTTTCTTCCTTGCTGCTCCTGTATAACAGTCAGGCTCTCTTCAGTCCATTACAAATGTGTTCTGTGGGGCCTAACTCGGTGTCATCCACTGTCCCGTATTTTATTTCCTTCTCTGTCATTTTGTTACTTGCTTCTGGAATTTTACATGTTCCTTACGACTTTTCATATTAATTCATTCTTTGTTTACTATGTGAACTTCTACTAGTAATTTTTAAACATTTTATTTGTTTTTATTTTTTTATTTTTTTGGCGTTTTAAGATCGAATATTGACATGCAGCTCAAGATGACCTGGAATTCACTGTGTAGCCCAGACTGGCCCCAAACTCCTGACCCAATGTTCGGACTCCTATGTCCTGGAATTCCAGTCAGGAGCCGACATGCTGGACTCATGATAAATTCATGATAATTAATTGTAGAAAATGTGCTACTGGATACTTTTTTTAAATCCTCAGTTTTTGCTGTGTTATTTTGATGCACGGTTTTACTCTGTAGTCCAGACTGCCCCAGAACTCACAGCAACCCTCAGAATCCTCTCTGGTCTCCTAAGTCCTGGGTTCACCGATGGGGTTAGAAACTTGCTCCACAGGACCCAAATTACCCTTAAAACTTCCTGTAGCAAAGATCTAAATATACACTTAATTTAAAAAGAAAAAACCTCTTATCCTTACATTCACTCATTACATGTGTGTATGTGTGTGTAGCTCGTGTGTGTGTGTGTGTGTGTGTGTGTGTGCACGCTCGTGTGCAGTTACGGTAAGTGGCACACATGGTCAGAGGACAACTTGGAGGAGCCAGTTCTCTCCTCTCACCGGCTGGGTTCCCGGGATCAAACTCAGGCTGTCAGGTCTGGCTGACAAGAGCCTTTGGTCTCCCTGGCACTACCCTCTTTCAGGAAGTGCAGTGTGAATTCTCATGCTGGCACCCCATACAGGAGAGTCACTGCTCCCCTCTTACAATGTGTGATCTACTGATTCACACTGAGGGCTGGAACAGCACGGCCTCTTCTGATCCTACAGGAAGATGGGAATGGTGGCTCTTCTAACGACTGCAGGTTAAAGGGGGCGACACACATCAAGTCGCAGGAACACAGCGTGGCACCGGCACTCAAATGCCAGCAGTAACAACGACACCACCGTGCTCTGGGCACTGCTGCTTTTCTTCCGCATAAATGAGGACGTCGGTACAATGTGATACCATGTCCTCTGTACCCACTTCACTTGGATTTTGTTACAAGTCAAGATATTTCCATTACTGTTAAGTATTTCTCAAGTCCGTGTCATCTATTAAGAACATGTAATTAAGAACATGTAACAGGAGCTGGGAGATTGCTTGCTTAACAGTCAGTGCACAAACGAGCACTGGGTTCCCAGCACCCACTTTAGGAGGTTCACAGCCACCTAAAACTCTAGTTCCAGCGGATCCAAAGCCCTCTCTGGCCTCCACGGGCATCTGCGCTCACATGTACAGGCATGCATGAGCTCACATACACACACACACACACACACGCACAGGCACACGCACACGCATACACACAAAAAATTTTAAAATAAGCTAAATCTTAAAAGACAGAATTTGCCCCAGGAGCATCTTCCTGATGACTGCTATTCACATCAGTCCCTTCTACTTTAGTGACGTCGTCCCAGTTACAGGCGTCTTTGTACTGCGGTCGCCCTGCTTTCCTACAGCTTTGGCTCTTTCTGCTTCTCAGTGGCCCTTTGCCTGCATTCACAATGCTCGGGTTGGACCCCAGGACCATTTGGCTTCCGGCTTCAGAAGAGCATGTGATGAGGATATGGGTTTCTCCTGGTGTGTGGACGGTGTTGTTACCTGTGAGCATGGGCAGCATTCACGTTGTTACTAGAATGTTCTGAGTGGCCACTCACACCCTGTCAGGACAAAAGACATCACTTCACTGCAGGACCTGACGCGTGGCTATTCAGGCTGTCACACTCCGCCCCTCTTGCCTTAGCTAGCCCAGGCAGCCTCCCACCATACTTAGCACTGAATAATCCTCCTACTCCAGCCATTCTCCTTTGGGGCCCGATCATTGTCTATATTTCCTCCAATAAGGCAGTCTTTGGTGATTTTCAGCTTCTTATGTCTTTATTGTGCTCTCCCCTCTGCTCCTCAAACACCCCGATCCCAGAGTCACCTCTCTACACAGCTAATCTTGTCACATTGACTTGGCCAAGCATCCCTCTCCAGCATTATAACACTTCGATATGTTTAGGCGTGGACGGAACTATGCAGGTGCAATTTCTTAACATTGCTATTTGTAACAGGAAGTATACTCGAGGGTTAGGATAAGTTGCTGTAACAAAGAACCCCCAATAGATATAGATTTAAAGCTAGATGTATGTTCCTTTCTCTCCCATACTTCCAGGAGGAGTTTAGTTGGCAGAACTCTGTTCCTTGTGGTATTTTGTGTGCCTTTTTTCCACTAAGACATCCATCCTCAATAAAATCAATTAAAAAAAAAAGAAAATGGAGATCTGTCTAGTCATGCCATAACAACCAAGCAGCCCAGAGTTTATTTCAGAACTTGCTTATATACAAAAGCAGAACAAAGCACAGCACAGACCATCAGTCAGTATCTAACCACAAGACCATTCCTGTCCTTGACTGACCAGCCTACTCTCCACCACGTGTTTGCTGCTCGGAAGCAGCCTCACTTTCTATCTTGATGTTGCTGAGGTTTATCGTCAGCAGTATAGTGTTTACTTGATAGAGTGTTCTTTTCTCAGGGGCTAAATCAGATGTCGCTCACAGCCCTCGAGGCTATTGGAAAAAGCAGAGCAGGCAAGCTTAACTCAGATGGAAACTGAGTCACACATGGGCTCCCACTAAACACGAACTGGGAAGGCCGAAGGAAAGGCTTATGCGGATGACTCTGTTTTGCCACTTGCCCATATGACTACAATTATTTCAAAATTAAATCTTAAGAAAGAGAAATGCCATGCAATTTGTCACTGAGCTGTGCTTTTGTAGACAATGGAGCCACGGAACCTACTAAAATAAAGGTTTGGGATACACCTTCAGCACAGCAAGTGTGTTTCAATGTTTCCAGTTGGGAGTTTGGGCTGATAAGATGGCTCTGAAGGTCAGGATCTTGCTGCCAAACCTGACACCCTGAGTTTGATCGCCAAGAAAAGAATTGACTCCTGAAAATTGCCCTATTAGCTACACACACGGTATGTATGCACTAACATACATACAGGTACACATACATGCACACATACAATAAATAAATAGTAAATAGATAATGTAATTTTAAAATATAAAAATAAGAGATAATGGGTAGATATCTCTCATTTGATATAATCTAACTCTAGGATATTTCTTCTTTGAAAATTTGTATTGGCATATATTCATTGTCTGTAGTGTTGGGTTTCATAAAGACATTTCTATCAAAGCATATCATACTCTTTGATCATATTTACCTTCTGGCATCTTCATCAAAATCCTTGACACTTGGTAAAGTGTCACTCATGGTGACACATGCCTTTAATCTCAGCACTCAGGAGACAAAGACAGGAGGATCTCTGTGAGTTTCAGGCCAGCCTTTTCTACATAGTGAGACCCCATCTCAAAACCAAGGCCAAAAATCTCTGCTGTTCTTTTGGCAAAGGAAACTTCAGCAATCGTCTTTCTCGCTTGGATTGGCTGTTCATGGGGGGAGCATCAGCTAAGGCTTGGCACATTTCTGGGGATGGACTTGCCGCTCAGATTCTCCAGGCAGCCATTAAAGCTGTGAGCCATTTAATAGGAAGCCATTTGCTAAGTTCTGAGCTCAGCTGCAGCCATGGAGACGCTCTATCATGGATTGCAAATGAAGCGCCAAGGCTCACATGTATTACCCGAGGCCCACAAAGCAGTCAGCATATAATCTGACTTCCTTAACCATTTTTTCTCAAGACCCAAGCTTTCTCTTGAGTTCCTAAAAAGCTGAAGACAGCAGCAGATTCAGGCTGTGACAAGACCCCCAGCTGTGGACTCGGAAGCATGGGTTCGAGCTCTCACCCTGCCAGCAAGGTCTGTAAAGAGAATCACTCAACACTCAAATACAGACAGGGCCAACCGTTTATGACAGCCTGAAAACTCCAGGCTGGGAACCCAGCTATGGGCCTTGTTCTTCTCATCTCCCTTTTCTAACATGACGGGACGGACTCGACTGTTCCTCTCAGCAACTTTTAAAACTTTGGGGTGGCTCTTGCTCCTTTGTTGATCACAAGGGTCTCCTTTTCTACTGTGAAGTCGACTCCGTCTAAAATAAAATGCAAGACTGACTCCCTGCCATCCCCACTCTTTCTGCCCCCAACCTTCTCCTCCATCATCCATGGACACCTTGCTAAGATGTCCCCAGACTGCGAACTGACAGGAAAGAATGAACTACCCCTTGTCCCAACAGGCAACCCCTGCCTGGCTTTTCCTCTCTTCCTCCCTGCCTACCACTTGCCCCATCCCCAAGTCCTCCACTGGGGACTTCTTTTGCACCATGAGTACTTAGCAAGCCCTTTGCCTGGGTTATAGTTAAGTGTGCTGGGTTATAAAGTCAGTCACATGTGGATTCATTCTTTTAGGCAAGATTTATTGAGCATTGATAATGTGCTAGGCTCTGAAACATGAAAGGCCAGAAAACACTGGAGATGTCCTGCCGTTTCAGAGACCTCCTTCCAGCATGGGAGCCAAAGAATGAACAAACAAAGCAATAAATACATAACTAAAACCCAGGCTTTATGTGCCTCTGATACCATACACTGGGGGCACAGTGTCAGGCCTGTGAAATCTCTTCCAGACTGTAATAAAGTTCAGTGGGTTGTGAAGAAACACCAGACAAGCTCGGCTTACAGCACATTCTACAGGACAAGTTCTGTGCTCTTTAAAGATGAAAATGTCAACAAAGTCAAAGAAAACCCAACACGTTCTTTTAGGTCAAATGAGACTAAGAACACAAAAACTAAAAGAACTATTTATCTAAGATGAGATACTAAGAAAGATTGTTTTAATGCTCTTGAGACATCACTGTCCAGCTTATCAAAATCCAGGTCTGAATAATGGAATTGCATTGGTGAGTAGCGTGTTTTCATAACGTAATACTTTTCTTCTGAAGAAATATGCATGGAAGAACTCAGAAATGTTAAGGACTGATTTGTGCAATGTGCCACCTAGCAATGATAGCAATAATAATCATAATCATTATCATTGGGCCAGAAGGATAAGAAAAGCAAATATTGTCAAATTATTAACAACTGCTCAGTCTTACTAAAGGGGAGATCTCTGCTCCTGGGACTATTCTTGCAAGTGTTCCATGGGCATAAAATCCTTTTAAATTAAAAAGCTAAGATTATATATATATATATATCACCCTGAAATGCCAAGTGGAACAGAGCCAGGGCACAGACCTGAAGAGAGCAAGAGATGAGATCCATGAGGAGGGACAAGCCTTGTTGGAAGGGGCAGAGAACAGCAGGGCCCAGCAGCAGTGTTCTTGCTTTGTCTGACCACAGGCCAAAGGGACCAGAAGAATGGAGGATGAGAATGATCAGAATGGTTGGTCCTCCATTCCAGCAGGGCCATGGAGGGCGCTGAAAGGGTGTCTGACTGGGGTGAGGAAGTTTTATCAGGCTCGGTCTTAGAAAATCACTGTTGGCTCCTTAGCAGGAAGTAGAGCGTGAAAACAGAATGTAATTCCTGGACGTGGGCAGAGAGCAAGAAGGGAAGCGGCTCAGGGAGATGGGGTGTCAGACTGGACCCACAGGATGGCATCAGAGGCCTGTGAAATAATGAATTCTGTGTGGGTTTGGAAAGAGATGGGGATAGATGTGTTGGATCTGAGGCACAGAGCAGAAATATGCCATCACAGACATCTTCAGGACCTGAGGAAAGAGGGAAGTCTGGGGATTGTGTTACCTTTTATTTATATCAAAATACACACACAATGATTACAAAACAGAAGGAGGAATCAGGGCACCTCATCAGCTGCTCCGCCATTCCCACTGGGGAGCTGGCTCCCCACCTGCGGCTCTGCCACCTTGTTCACAAACGACAGTGGGGACCCTCCAAGTCATGGCTGCTGCCAACTCATTCACTGTCCAAGGGCCCACTAACCTCTAGCCCGGGTTCTTATCGGGTCATATATTCCCAGCTAAGACCATGCCCATAGGCCAAGCTGCTGATACAATTGCTATTGTGTTGAATTCCCGCAACACCTGAGGTCTGATAAACTGAATGAAATGTTAGGCTGGTTACTACTCAGAGTCTGGGTGACGAGAATGTGAGGGGGATGTCGTTTTCAAGGCCACAAGGGTCAGCAATTCAGGCATCTTTTTCTATAAGAATCTAACCATGCCATATGGACCTACAAAGGTCCCACTCCAAGCTTTGCTCAGACCCCAGGGCCACCCCAGAGTGAGACACATATTCCTTGTGACTGCTGAGATCCCTCTAGGCTGATGTGCCAACAAGGAGTGGCCTGAGTAAGGGGACACCATTTGGGAACCTACTCAGAGCACTGCTCTCTGTGTGTTCATCGTGGCCGACATATGTACCCTGGGAAATGTCCCCTCCATATCCTTGGGCCACCTCCACGCTATAGCCTCCTCTTCTGGATTGACTCTACCCACTGATCTTGCCTGGCCACGGCTGAGACTCATCGGCCTTGAGTATGTTTCTCTCACCCATGACGGGATCTTGAAATCTTTGGGTTTTAAGCTTCGGGGCCAGGAGGATCCATTTCATCTATTTCCTTCTGCTCCACACAATGCTAGAAATTGCTTGCAAAGATACGGTATAGAGACAGGGAGGGCAAGCAATAACATAGGTGCCGAGTTGAATGGTTTGGAGAGGAGAAAGGAGTTTGGCTATGGTTTGTGTAGTAGAATGGAGTTGAAGATGGCAGAAGGGAAGACTCGGGGTCTTGTAAACAAGAGCACTGTTTAGATGTCAGGTTTTCCAGCAATAAATCTGGGAAATCCCAGCTTATGATACAGAAGGCCACTCACTCACTCACTCTCTTAAAACAAAGTGCCCATCCCACGGCAAAATCTATACTGTAGGGAAGAATAGACAGACGTGAAGCAGAATCCAGAATGAAACCCCGGTGATGTAGTAGGTGATGATGTGGGTGCCTGGTGACAAGGCACCAAGAAGCATGCGATACCAAAGCTTGTGGTAAAGATATAGAAAGTTCTGGCAGGATATGGGCAAAAGTTCTTAGCTGAGATTTAGATGCAGAGCTAAAACTCTCCATGAACATGTGTGTGAAAATGTCCAAGGCTGTAGGCGTGGCTAAGACAACCTGCCTGGTTTTCCATTCGTGTTATCTAGTGAGTTATGCTGTGGTAGACAACACCAAGAACAGGAGAGGAGCCTCCTTGCTACAGCTTTTAGATTACAGCCATCTCTCTAGGGAGGCAGTGCTGGCCCTCAGCAAGCTTTGCTTGAGAACTCTGTGAGTCTGGTACAACTGTAATAAAATATCACAGACTGGGTAACAGAAATAACAGGGTTTTCTCTATTCTGTAGCCTGGGATCTAATATCCACATATTGCCTCCTTCTGAGGCTTCAGTCTCCTGGATTTACAAAGGGCTGCTTTATTGTGTCTTACCTGGTCATTTCTTCATATGTCCAAATCTCAATCTCTCTCTCTCTCTCTCTCTCTCTCTCTCTCTCTCTCTCTCTCTGTGTGTGTGTGTGTGTGTGTGTGTGTGTGTGTGTGTGTGTGATGTGTTTGTATGGGATGGGGTATGAGTGCCCATTCATGTGCATAGAGACCAGAAGTCAATACTGGATACCCTCCCTCTTTTCTTTGCCCCTTTATTCTTGGAGACAGGGTTTCTCATTAAACCTAGGGCTCACCGATTCAGCTGGAGGCTAGCCATTTAGCTCCAGTGATCCACCTGTCTCTGTCCCCAAAGTTCTGGGGTTACAAATTCTACACCCAGCTCTTACACAGGGATGGGAACTTGGATACCAATACTTGTACAGCAAGATTTTCCTCCCGCACTGTCTCCCCATCCCCCAAATTTCCTCTTCTGGTAAGGGCCCCAGTCAGATTGGATTAGAGCACATTGTAATGGCCTTGTTTTGACTTTAATTACCTCTGTAAAAGCCAGATCTCCAAACATAGTCACATTCTGAGGTGCAGGGTGGAGTGTTGAGCCTTCAGTGTAAGAGTCAGGGAGAACACAATTCAGACTGTAATTGGTGCCTACTATTTACAAGGTCATGCTTAATAAACAAAGCTTAATGTTGTACTTAAGTGTATATGTTTATTCTCTAGCCCTCTGGTTATTTAATCAGTGGATTCTGTGAATCAAATTCTACAATGGCCCATAATCTAAACCCCTTGTGTGCTTTGGAGATGGTTTTTCCATGATGCACAGAGCCAGCATTTGTAAGAGTCAAGCTCTTCCCTTCACTCTTGAGAAGAAATATCATTGGTCCCAGGGTTGACACCCCCTCAGTTTCCCTCAGCAACAGCAACAATATGTGAAGCAGAAGAGACCAAGTCCAGCCACATGTAGTGGGCTTGGTGACTGCTGTGTCCTACAGCTTGGCTTGACTGCTCTTGATAAGCCATGTGGATCGACACCCATAATTTCAGTCTAAACTCTGAGCCTCCTATACAAGGCTTCCCCTGCTAAGACTCCAAGGATGGGAAGGATCATGGAAACACTCCACAAAATCCATTTATGATGCATCAGGTGACTGACTCACAAGCCTTCCTTCAGAATAATAATGAGCCCTCATGCATATACCTCAGAGATCAGTGCAAACCTTGCTGGTAATTTTCCGAGTTAAAAAAATAAAGGCAAGTTTACAATACTCATTTTGGAAGTATTTTGGCCCAACATTCTTTGTTTCAATCACCCCTAAATTTGCCCCCTCACCCTTTCCAGCCCAGATCTGTCATGGCTATTCACCAATCTACTGAGAAGCTGGGTATTGAACTGTAAATCCCTGTCCTCTCAGGACCCAGTGGGACCTCAGACTTTTTGCTTATACTGAGACTAGTACCTGCACTTACATCTCCCCTCACCACCGATGGCCCCTCGCCTCATTTCTTCTCAACACAGATTGGCTTTGCAAGGAGGAATAGCTGAAAGGATTATGTATGACTATGCTGACATCGTACTTAGGAGAATTTATGACTATGCTGGCATTATACCTAGGAATCATTTTATAAAAACAAAGACGTGAATAGTGAACACATCTTTGGAAATTTGGGGTGAGTGGTGCCCTGACTGTGTCCATGTTTCTGAAATGGTAACTAGAGATAAAGTTAGATGAGAGGATCCATCAAGAAGGCTCTTGTACCCCACAGCAAAGACAGAAGTTCAAGGCCATCCATAGCTGCATAGTAAGTTTAAGGCGAACCTGGGCTTATAACATGAGACCCTGTCTCACAAAGTTAGAAGTTAATCCATCCTCGGAGGTTGTAAAGCAATGTCTCTGTCTGACTCTTCTAGCCCCTGCTGATGCCTCCTTCCTCCGACAACATAGACTAGGCAGCAATCAAGGTCTACTTACTACTGTATGACATCAGTGCATGCTCTAGCATCACCCTGGATTGTTCTCAGTGCTGCTGCTTGTCTCTGGAAGCACAGGTCTACACTTCTGAAGATCAGACTCTGGTCTTCTGTGTTACAGTGTCCCGCAGGGTCAGAGCTGTGAGGGCAATCGGAAGCACTATGTTAATTCCCCCTTCTCTGTTGGGACTCAAGCCATGAAGTTGCAGAGACTTGCTTCAACCATGCAGCTGTAGGGGGCAGAGAATGCAGTCAGTCCTATTCAATAAAGGTTGCTTTACTTGTCTATACATTAACATGACTATGACAGAGCCAGGCAGACACCGGGAGAAGTTTTCTGACTTTTCATCACTGTCTAAACTGCAGTGAATCCAACCTAGATGGAAAACCCTGAAAGTCTGACCTGCACATGCATGTAAATGCATGTGCACATGTATGCATACACACATATGCGTGAACAAATGAAAGGAACCCAACTATTCAAGAATAAAAACTCAGCATAAAATTGGAAAGCTCGCCATAGACCCTGGACTTTTCAAGGCCCAGAATGCACTATCTGCACACTAGCCTTAGGCGTGTTTGGGACACACACAACCCACAGCATCAGCCAGAGTTGAAACAGATGCCGCTAGCGGTTCTTGTGGCAGATGAAGGGTGAAGGAGAGTGGGTCTCAGAGGGCATGCGCACGCATGAGGGTTATCACCCGCCTCTGCTTGCCAAGTAACTCATTCCCTTCGTGCTTAGATCATCAATCGATTTAATCATCTTTACAGGCAAAAAGGAAGCCTGTGACTATTTCAAGGGGAGCTGTAACTATTTTAGAGGACATAAAATGTCAAGAGGAAAAAAACATGTTGATTTTCAAAATCAAGGATGTAGATGACATGGGGAAATCCAGGATGAGAGAGTTGCTCGTCAACAGTTCTCTGGTGACCTCATCTGAAGGCAGATATGAAGCCCATGTGCTGCTGGTGCAGTTTTAGATAGCAGGGAAGATGCCTGTAAAGGCAGCTGATGGTTTTAGCTCAACAGGATGAACTCAAGCTCCCAGTGCCCTTAGGGAGTGTGTGCCTCCCAGGTAGCTGCCTGGGCCGGCAGACTGGTTTGCAGCACACGTTCCCACATAGTTCAGACTTGAGGTCCTGCTCGGAACATCAAGCACACACTGGTTGATTAGCTTCGTTGCAACTGCAGCTTCATCAACTGGTCAGTCAACATGTCTGCATTATGGTCGCCTTCAGGCTAAAGTCTCCATGTGCTCTCGGGATGCCTGGTTTCTGCTTTCTCTGATTAACTGGCACCTAAGTGCTGTTCAGATGGCAGCTGCGTAGATCATTGCTAAAATCCCAGGTGGCACCGGGTGACAAACCACACCAAGCTGAGAGATTTTCCTAAGAGGAGGGTGAAGGTACACTACTTTCTCAACTAAGTTCATTTGGCTTCGGGGACTTTGAAATCAGACTTCTATATGGAGGCCTTTAAATTGTCAGGTCGGGTCTCTCCTCTGTAAAACAGATAATGACCTATCATAGGTGCTCTGTGCCTCTCACTGTACATCGGTCCAGAGTGCACACTCTCTTCTATCTGTAAGCTGGTCTTCCTCTTCCAGCTCTTGACATCTTTGTCCTCTCCCTCCTGGTTTTCCTCATGTTCTGAACAATCAAAAGATCCATGTCATGGCCTAGAGGAGGCTCAGTGAGGGAAATGCTTGTGAGTGCCGGTACCTGATTTGTAGCCCCAGAAACCACATTAGAAATCAATGGTGGACATGCTGCCATGTGCCGGCAGTTGCGGCACTGTGGAAGCGGAGACAGGTAGATCCCCGAGGATACTGTCCAGCCAGCTTAGAATACTTCCCGTCTGAGAAAATTATGTGGCACCTGGAGAATGACAAACGGGGTTGTTCTCTGGCCTTCACACGCACCTGCATACGTGTGAACCACACCGCCACACACACAAAGAGCTGCAGATAGCCAGCACCAACTCTGCCGGCTTGCCTGCGTCTCTCTGCTAGCTGCCTCTCCTCTCTCACATTACAGCCACCCCTGATGCTCTATTCAAGGACAGATGCATCCCCTGTTATGCATCCTTGGATTAAAAGTAGCTTGAAATCCGCTAGTATTTAAACCAAACTTTCCCCCAGACAACACTGAGATGCTACAGGCCCTCTGTAAAATGTCGCTGTGCTTTTACTAATCTGCCTCGTGGCAAACTCAAAGAAACTGTCCTTGCCCACCTGCCACCACGGCTGCTCCCTTCCCCTCTGGCCATTCTTTCTTGAAACCTTGCCCTCACACCCTCAGAACCTCACTGAATCCGCTATGCTGCTAAAATTTCTCAAAGGCCTTCCTTTGCAGGGCCATAAACCTCATTGATTTAAATCATTGCTGGGATTAATTTGACCCCAGTGGCTTCCCTGCCTTCTCTGAATCATTTCCTTCCTTAGCTCCCATAACACCTCTTTATCTAGGTTTCCTTCCTTGGAGGCTTCTTCCCAAACACCATTGCCTGGCCTCATGAATCGTCTTTTCACATAAATTTGCAGTCTCCTGAGCTCTGTCTGCAGACAGTGTCTCTCTAGGGTCTGCTCACAGCATTTGTAATGATTTCAGCTGGTCTTGTGACCCTGCTCGCCATCTAGTCGCTCATGGCTCCCCACTCACTACCCAGCTTGGACCTTTCTCCCCAAGGCCAAAATCATGTATCTCCTTACCAATACTTCGGCTCCCTTTGAATTCTGAATAAGCACCGCGGACCTCCAGTCTCCATGGCGACTGTATCTTCTCTGATGTCCTTCCTTCTAGTAAAAGGGCATGCCTCCATTCACTCAGCTGCACCAATCAGAAATCTTAGAGTTACTCATTCATCTCCAACCCCTCAACAAACTCCTGGGTCCACCTTCAAAATGTACCTGGAATGCAAGAGTACCTTATCACACCTCTCAGAATCCACTCCTGGCCAGATACTTACTGCAGGCTTATAAGCATGTCTCCTTGCTTCAATCTTACCCCTTAACCATCTGTTTCTCAAGAACTCCCCCAGAGCATCCCTTTAACTAGAAGTCAGCCCTTGCCACTTTCTTGCTCTGAACAGCAGCCCCTGCCATGACCAGCAAGGAAGCTCAGCTGAAACTGATTGTGGATCACCGCCCTTGCTGTATCCTCATCGGTTGTCTCAGGGACATTGCTTTCTTGCTGGGATCATTGCTGCTGGTTTTCTCATCACCCATAATGCTCTTCTGCTCGTTGTCCGACTACCAACAATGCCTTTCCTACATCACTCACTTACCCAGCTCTTTCTTCACACCTCTGCTCAAATGCCACCTGTCAAATAAGCCTTCTTGTGACTTTCTAAGGCCTGCGTCCTTTTTGTTTCCCTTGGGACTTTAGTGCTCACCGAGTGTACTGTCATTTCTTCCTTTCGTCCTCTGCCTACTAGACTTTAAACTGTGAGGAGATCAGTGTCATTGTTGTCGAATATTTTCACCGTTTTATCAGCAAAACTGAGTACTATGCCTGGCTCCTGGTAGCATCCAAATGGATGTTCATTACTGAGTTATTCGATGACTCAGGAAATGAAAGATCCCCTACCTGGAGGGCTTTTCTAATAAGTGAGACTGGAGATGTAACTCAGTGGTTGGCTGCTGTGTACAAGGCCCAGCACTTGACCCCAATTACTAAATGAATACGTACATGAATAAAGTTTGCAAAAATGTTAAGAACTGAGGTCTCACTCATTTCCAGAACATGAGACTGTGCTTAAGAATATCTGAGGAAGCATAAATTGTGGTTCAATGGTGAAGAGCACTTGCTGCTCTTCCAGAGGATCTGAGTTCGGTTCTCAGTGCCCATGCCAGGCTGTTCATGGTTGCCTGTGATTCCATCTTCAAGGGGTCCTGTATCTGCTCTGGCCTCTGGAAGCACCTGCATCTAGGTGGAGTATGCTTCCACAGACACATAAAATAATTTATAGAATTCTTCTTTGGAAAGGAATACTTTTTCAATAGAACTATACCTTAGTGGTTGTACATAGGAGTTGACCATTTTGTGACCTGTGTGCTTATCAAATTCTACTTGAATTTCCTCATTTTAATTCTTCCTCTCTGGCCTATGCTCCATTAGTGGATGTATGAGGGAAACACATGTTTGAGCTTGCAGCTGGGATCCTATTAAATTGGTGGGCATGTCTTCCAGGCAGTCCACCTCAGTAAGACATGTTCCATTGGCTGCCAACAAAATCTCTGGCTCTAGAAGCCAGCAGACTTCCTCACCTGACACAGTGTCAAGCCACACACATGAGGGCAAGGAAGGGAAATATTGAGGGTTCCCTGTCATCACGTGTAAACCTCTGGAGATCACAGACCTGCTTCCCTATTTCAAAGCCCTTTACATATTCACTGACCAGCAGAAGTCCCATGTTCCTAAGACCCGGAGTAACTGCATTTCACCCCATCCAATACCTGGAGACTCACTGACCAAGAAAGCAAAGGACATAAGTTCAGCAGAAGGCTGGTTTAACATTGAACTTGAAAGCATTTGGCAGACTTCCAAAGGAGCCACAAAGTCCTACCTTAAAATTGGCTTATAGCTCTTCCCCCATAATTTCCTACCCCTACCCTTCGTCTCTCTCATTAATTCTCTCTGTTCCCCAACAGTCTTGCTTCTACTCTCAGGTCATACATACATACATACATACATACATACATACATACATACATACATACACGATTTTGTGTATCTATATAAAATCTAAGAACCCCAAATGATAGAAAACATGTTATTTATCTTTCTGAGACTGGATTAATTTACTTAATGTGATTACCTCAAGTTACATCACTTCCTGCAAACAACGTTAATTTCTTTATGACTAAGAAGAATCCCATTGTGTATACCACACATTTATCATCCATTCCTCTGGTGCCAGATATCTAGGATAAACAGACAAGTCATGACATTAACTGCTGTGAATGTCATCAACCTACAACACATACTTTTATGAAATGTCCTTATATGATAGTACAGTGTTCAGTAAATACATACAGCTTTTGAAAAGTGTGTATGTGTGCACATGTGCACGCACACGTGTGTACCACAGTACATATGTGGAGGTCACAGTACAACTTGTCAGAATCAGTTCTCTTTCCATCACATGGGTCCAAGGAACAGAACTCAGGTCCTCAGACTTGATGACTAGTGTGTTCTATGTGGTAACCCATCTCATTAGCCTGATATTAAAATAAATAAAAGCTCAAGGGCCTGGATGGCTCACATATGAACTCTCAGCAAGAGGCTGAGGAAAGAGGGTAACCTGCAAGTTTGAGGTCAGTTGCCCGGGCTGTATAGCAAGTTCTAAGACAACCAAGGCTGTGATGTGAGATCTTGTCTCATCTCTGTCCCTAAAGCTGGCAGGATCCTTAAATTAAGAAGATGCAGGAAGTAGAAAATAGATCTACTTTTAAGGTAAAACTTGGCATCCTAGTCTTCTGAGGTCAAGATAGAGGTGGGGATGGAGGGGGAAGGCTTGACATTGCCCCGTGAGCTCATCTTACGTGTCATCAGGGAGCCTGGTCCCACTGTGTAGAGACTCCAGTAAGCACAGGACTTACCGTCATGCATGGCTTCAGCGGCTGCACAGGTGTGGTTCTGGGTAATAGGGAGAGTGGCCACAGGTGAATACTTACCAAAGGAGGCCACCTCAAAGGTGCAGTGACCCCTGAAAGCCATACAACCAGTATGATGTTCATTCCTTGTGTCTGGGTTGAGGGAAGACAGAGCACTAAGGGCTGATACTGAAATGTATGAGAGATTTAGGGAGAGCCGTGGTAGCTGGCAGTGTAGCTGGTGCAGACTGCCACCAGGGCGGAGGTCCCAGGAGCCCAAGAGCAAGGACTGAGCTCTTTGTTTGGTTCATGCTTGGGACTAAGTTATACACATGCCAGGCAAGCACTCTGCACTGAGCTATAGTCTCAGCCTTGCTTTCCACCATTTAACTGCTGAGATACAGAACTGCCAAAGCTGCATCAAACTCACCCTGCAAACCAGGCAGGCTTTGGGTCTGTGATCCCTGGCTGCAGCCACCTGAGTGGCTAGAGATGTCGGCCTGCAGTGGCACACTCAGCTGGAGCGCATCTTAAAGGAAAAGGTCCCGAAAGAGTTTTAAGCATGAGATGCATGCGTTCACATGTGTGCTTCCAGACGATCTCTCCAGCAGCCAGCATGGATTGGATTAGGAATGCAGAATGAACTCAAGTCCAGAACTCATCTAAATCCACTTGGTGTCTTGCCATAACTCCCAAAGGCAAAGGAATGGTCCGGTTTACTGAGGCTAAACACCAGGGCAAGGGCACATGAGCCAAACAGCTACACAGAAATCCTGAGTCATACACATACACCTCATACATAAACTGTTTACCTCATACTCCACACACCACATATACACAGACACAGACATATGCATCACACACATATACATACATACCTCACAATAACACACATGCACATATATGCAATGGTATATATGCATATACATATACACATACACTACACATGTGCAGAAGCATATACCACACATACACACATATACCACAGGAGCATACAGGAATGCCATACACACACACACACACACACACAATGTCTATATATTTCAGATACAGAAGATACATGCAGATTAAAGAGCTTCTGACTTGGGTCCTGGAGACCAGTAAGCCAGATTAATGTCAAGTCAGAGGGAGACATCACTCATATACTATGTTATCCATAGAGACAAGTAGCTATGATCATAAGACATAAGACCTGGTCATGAGAAGGAGAAGACAGTATTACACACAGCCTTGGCACCCAGGAGTGCCTACCTCACTTCCAACTATGCAAACTCAAAAGACAAAGGTCAAAAACCCAGTATCCTGAGACCTTAGACAGCACATGGTGGGAAGCAAGGGCGAGAAGATGGCAGACTGGAATAGACGGAGCCTCTTTCTGCTCATTGGTTTATTAGGCACAGGTGAACCACTGAGTTCCATTTCTGCTAGCCGCTGGCCTTGGACCACCCACACTGGGGTCTGGCAGAACCTCCTGGGCTAAGATATGCAGGGGTCAGTGCAGGGCAGCGTTAGCTGCACCTGCCACAGGAGTCGCGGGACTGATCGTAAGAGCGGTTGTCCTATCATTGCATTGCAGCTCCAGAAACTAAAACGGTCACTCTCTTTCAAGACCAAGAGCTTGCGGAGCAAAAGTGCTGACAACTTCTTCCCGAGAACCAACAGTGATGTGAAATTGCAAGCAGATTTGCTAGCCAAGGCCAGCATGGGCCCCAGCCCAGGCCCCAACCCAATGCCCATCCCTGGAAGCCCTGCATCTATGCCCGCCAGGGCTGGCCTGCACCCCGGCAGCAACAACAAGGTCCACGTCTTTCAGGAGCATGTCTTTAAGAAGCCCACCTTCTGTGATGTCTGCAACCACATGATCGTGGGTAAGACCCCTTACAGGTGCAACACCCCTGGGAAGCTGAAGGAGAGCTGGGCCCCTAGGTTCAGAGACCCACACACCAACTCTGAGCTTCAGAGAGTTAGATGCAAGAGGGTCCATGTTGGGAGTGGCGTGAGGAAGAGGATTTCTGAAAAACATAGGGAAGCAGGGCCAGGCAGAGGGGAAAGGTGTTTAGGATGCAGCTGTAACCAAGACAACAGCTGGCATCCTCCACCAGGAGCCTGGTGCCTCTTACATCTTTTCTGCATGTGGCCTGTGTGTACCTGCCTGAGCTTGAACACACCAGGTGGGCAGAGAAGACCTGAAATGTTTGTGTCTGGCATCACTAGAACTGGACACCTAAGTGATGGCCAGGCAGGTAGAATGCTCTGTGAGGCCCTTGCCTTTGTCAAGGTCCAGTTATGGTGTGTGTCAGTGTAAAAGAATAAGGGAGAGTTCATTCTAGAGCCAAAAATTAGCGGCCCTAGTCCTGGAAACCCAAATTCAGATCACCCAAATACCATGCTACACTGTGTCATGAAGTTTTATAGTAAATGAACAATGAAAGCTATAAATCAAGGGATTTAAAAACACACACACACACACACACACACACACGGATGGAAGTGTCAGGTAGCCATGTTACAGAAGAGCAAGGAGGTCTCAGCCGCCAACCTCAGATGTGATCCGTGACGTGCTCAGCCTTTGGGTTAGTAGAAGGTTAAGGTCATCGTATATTCCAGAAGTTATTTACCTCCAAGTCTCAAAAGGCTGTTCTGTCTAAGATGGAGGTGGGCTAATCAGTGACCATGTTAGTAAAGATAACCCCAAATCAGTTCTCACTTGAGTGCCTTCAGATCAGACAAAGCCCACTGACCGAGACACCACTGGGGATCGAGTTGCATCTTTTCTTGTTCTTGTCCCTCACTCTTTCCCGAAGCTACAGGCCCAGCCCGTAGTGTCATCCTCCTGCCTAGGTAAAGAGGTGGAACACAAGGCGTCTCGAGTTCTTGAGCTGGAGGTGGCCCACGGCAACTTCTGGTGAATTCCTTCAGTTAGGTAAACTGAGAAATCCCACAGTCGGGAGGGTAGAAAAATATCTTTTGCTGTTTCCAGCCAGCTGGAAATGGGGACGGATGAAGACGTGGAGAACAGGGTCAGCCACCTGATCCGAAGCTTAGGTCACCTTTGGGTTTCTCAACCTCTTTGCCTGATGGATGCAGCGCCTCCTTGGATCTCCCACCCACTCACGGCTCCATTTGACCGTGAAGTGTGGCACCTGCTGCCAGCGCAGGACACTGAGGGGGTCCCTTCGTGTTCCTTGCTCGAAGTATTTAGGCAGCCTGCCTCCTGCCTGGTTTCTTGAATACCTCCTTTCATCCATGCCTCTCTTTCAGCTGCCACCAGGCCTTTTCAGGGTTCTGCTATTCATAACCCTGAAAGAGGAGGTGATGAAGGCCTATTTTAGACCTCATTGTGATGCATGTGAAAAGACGGGGAGCATGTGTTTTAAGAATGAGTAATGGAAATGCATTCACCTCTGAGGAATGTCACAGCCATCACCCTAAGGGGCTTCTCAGGACACCTCAAGTGCAGCAACAGCTTTATTATAAGGCCCAAGTTACACTGTGCTTTTATCTGAATTAAGTGTATATTGTAGCTACCTTTTTAAGAAACAAAACAAAACTCTGTGTGCATGTTGTTGGGAGGGGGCATGCCTGTGCACATGCCTGCCTGTGCTCACAGAGGCCAGAGCTGGGATTCTGAGTGCTGTGAGCCTCTTGATGCAGGTCCTGGGAATGGATCTTAGATCCTCTAAAAGAGCAGCAAGTGTTTCTAACTGCTGAACCATCTCTCCAGTCCCACATATCTACCTCTTCAATTATTTTTTTTTTATTTAGAAGACAGAGTCTCATGTATCCCAAGCTGGCCTAATTATCTCTAAGTAGGACAGTCTTGAACTTCTAATCGTCCTGCCTTCCATCCCCCCCAAGAACTGGGGTTACCTTTGTGTGCCACCATGCCTCGTTTTATAAGGATCAAACCCAGGTTTTCATGAAGGCTGAGGAAGTACCCTAGGGGCCTCTCATTGCTACTGGAGCCCACCCTTTCTGCTAGGCTGGGTGACCACAGAACTGTAGGAATCTACTTGTCTTATTCTAACACCCTCCAGTGCTGGGGTTGTGTGTGTGTGTGTGTATACTATACACACATATAACACGTATGTATATATATGTACATATATGCCACCACTCTTCCTGGGTTTTATATGGGATCCAGACTCAGGTCATCCTGCTTACTAAACAAGTACTTCACCTCCTTAACCGTGGTTCTCAACCTGTGGGCTGCAACCCCTTTGACATTCGAAGACCTTTTCACAGGTTCATCGAGACCATCAGGAAGCACAGATGTTTACATTATGATTCATAACAGTAGCAAAATTGTAGTTACGAAGTAGCAATTAAAATAATTTTATGATTAGGGGATCCCCACAATATGAGGAACTGTATTAAAGGGTCACAGCCTTTGGAAGGTTGAGAAACAACTGCCCTAAGTCACCCCTCCAGCCCTACTGCTTTCTTACCTTTAAAAACAATAAGAAAAAGATAAATACAATCAGCGAGCTGACCTGAGCTTTTCAAGGATTTCACAAAGTACTCTCGGGCCTTCTCTGAGGAGAGGCCTGGAAGATATGAGGCCAGAAGGAAGTGATGCAAGGGGGCTTCCTTGAAAGAGAGGAGCATGATAGTCCCCTCCCCTCGGGGCTTCTGAGACAGAAGCGCACTCATGACTGGTTTTGTGAGACCCCATATGTGTGCCTGGTTGTCCTTAAAGCTGTAGAGGTCACGACCACCAGGGGAACACTGACCAGTAAAGGCCATCATAGCCAACCCTCTGTTTCAAGTTCCTTCACCTCAGACTTGATGCCTGAGGCACTGCCTGCTGAGCTGGCTGCACACCCCGTCAGTTAAGCAGTTCCCAGCCATGTCCTCGGCCAGCTCTACTCATGCCTCTAGAACGGGCTACTCTTCTTTCTCGCCTGTGAGGTAGGGGTGTGCTGGATGATTTTTCAAAAAATATTTTAGTATAATATTTTAATTTATTCTTTGAGAATTTCATACATTCATACCATATATTTCAATCATATCAACCCCTTCTCCCCCTCCAGCTCCTTCCAGATCGTCCCACACTCCCTCCCAATTTTACATACTTTTATCAAAAACCTTGCTGTGTCTAATTAGAGCTGGCCATATATACACATGTGGCCATCCACTGGATCATGGGCAACCTACTAGGTACCATACCACTAAAGAAAATGAATTCTCTCTCTCCTAGCAACCATCAACTGTCAGCCACTTCTCAGCTAGGAGTGGAAGCTCATGTGTCACACCCCACCCATCCATCTTTGTTAGGAAGCTCATATGCCCCACCCCATCCATCCATCCGTGTTTGGTAGGAAGCTCATATGCCCCACCCCCACCCATCCATCTTTGGTAGGAAGCTCATATGCCCCACCCCCATCCATCCGTGTTTGGTAGGGTCCTGTGCAGGATTCCTAAGGCTGCTCGTGAGTGCAATCATCCTGGAGACACTGTTTCTCCCCAATCTCCCCATTCTCCAGCTCTTCCAATCTCTCTGCCTTCTCTTCCTCAGTGTTCCCTGAGATGTGGGGGTAAAGAGTGTGATATGTTCTCACCTTCCTAGACTGGCTCCTCCTATAATTGGTCACCTGTTCAAGCCAATGATAGACAAGCCAGCCTTTCACAGAAATGGGAGAGAAGCAAGCAGCCATGTGTGCATGTGAACTCCAAAGATAAATGTCCTGCCTCTAGGACAGCAGGATTCAAGACTAAATGGAGATAATTATGAACTGGCTGAGGTTCTTGTCATAAAAACACCCCTTTTCCTCCAAGTAGATCCTCTCCTGAACTTCTTAAGGCTTGCCAAGGAGAGTGAGGGTCAGCGGAGCGTTTTTGTGTGTTTCTCCTAAATGGATTCCACCTACGGTGTTCTGCCTTGGTAGTGAATTGGGCATTAGGCGTGACTCGCTCAAGGGAGCATTGAACCAGTGTGACAGTGCAATAGGTCAGCATGTGCTTTTATGTGGTGTGTGTATGCTTGTGTGTGCATATGTGTGTGTGTGCTCCCATGTGTGAGTATGCTTGTGGAGGTGAGGTCAATGTTGATCTTCTTTATCCTCAACATTACTTACTTTTAGATAGAGTCTGGCATTAAACCTGGCACCTGACAATTTGCCTTGACTTGGTGGTCAGCATGCTCCAGCATCCTCCTGTTTCTGCGTCCCCAGTGCTGAACTTGTACCACTATGCCCAGCTTTTTCATGGATAGGAAACACATGTGCTTAATGTGACTAATTCTAAGCATGGGTCTGTTCTGTCAATTAAGGAGATTTTTTTCCCTACAAGTCCCAAGTTTTTTGTTTATTGCTGGATACCATGTTCCTAAGACTATTTTAAATGAGTTTCAATGGTTCGGCTATAGTCTGCTTAGAAAACATGGCACATTAAACGGAGTCATTTTATGAACAGATCGTTAGAAACATTGGATTTCTTGCTTAAAATTTCAAGGCTCCTTATACAGTCATTGTAGACAGAATCAATGGCTTTAATAACTGCCAAAGTTTTCCACAAGAGATAATATTAATAGTGTTGCCTTAAGTAAGGATTGTTATGAGAGTTGGTTGTAGGGGCACCCTTGAGAGGAGCCCCAAAGAAACAGAAAAGACAAGAGAGATTATGGGAGATGTGGACTCTGACCCAGTCTATGTCAGACTCAACCAACTAAAGAGCCCCACCAGAGACAAGAGACTTCCCTGTACACAGCCTATCACCTCGTCATTGGCCATGGCTGCCCTAGGAGTAAGGAGAGGTATGGCATCCAGAAAATAAGGACCCAATTTGGTTAGGACTAATTATCTTACAGAAAAAGAGAAAATGAGAAAAGTCAGTGATCATGGCACCAGCAGCAATGAGAACAAGGAGGCCACCCACAGGACCCGCCTACTCCTTGGAACTCGCCAGCAGGTCAACATCCTGTGCTGAGCGTCCACTTACGATATAGGAAGACCCTGATGTTGATACACCCATTGTGCTTAGACTAAATCATTTGATCTTAGGAAACACTGCCACACACCCAAGCTAGACCTTTCTGCAGAGCTCTTTCTGAACATTAGTTTAACTGTTCTATTACCTGTTTTGAATGCACCCCACTGTTGTAGATATTAACCCAATCTTCAATAGAAAAACACATATACATATAAACATAAAACATGAAATGTAAAAACAAAACTCAGTGCCTGTGCACTGAATAAGTTGTGGTGTGTATGTGTGTGTGGTGGGTGGGTTGGTGGGGGTGAGAATGACGAAACAGAGATTGAAGGGACTATCTAAAATCAAATATAAAGTCTGTGTGTTCTCAGAGTGGACAGAACCTCAGGGGCACCTGTGGTCATTTACATGAACAATTCTTTTAGGGGTATATAACTTGTACACAAGAAAATATAAGCATTTCTTATGCCTTCCTGGAAATATATCAAATAGAAGCCTCCTCGAGCACCACTGTGTTCCATGAATGCCATCCCTTTAAAGGTGTAAATCCTTGACCCCCTATATAATGAGAACACAGGGCAAAAGGTGGTAGCAATGCCGGCCTCTGGCCATTTGTCCCTGCTCTGTGTCAGACAGCCTGTTCTCCACAGAAAGTTTTGAATACGGTTTCCTCATCTTTTTCAGCATTCCAGCATTTGACATCTGCACTATCCTTCCTTCCTGCTCTGTCTCTCCATCTAATCCAAAATCTATTGAGATCTAAGTAAAATGTGCCTGCCATTGTTGTTTGTTCTGTGGCAAATACTTGTCACCTCTGAAATCCCATGTCATTTCTCACAGAGTCTGGTAAGTTTCTAGAAGACACAATCGGTTCTGATAACGTGCAGTACCTAGTTCCGGGTGTCCTATCCGAGGGCACTGTTTGTCTCTGCTGTCCACATCTTCACTGCTTCACTAACTTTAGAGGATACAAAGGCAATGCAAGACTCTGTCCATCAGAGGCAGCTCTCCTCCCATTGTTTCCCCATCTAGTCCCTTCTAAGAGAATCCTGTTGCTGCTGGACTTAGAATGTTAAGTGAACGATAGTAGAACAAGGGTTAGAAAGATAGTTCCACCATTAAGTACTTCCCTTCCAAGCATTAGGACCTGAATTCAGTCCCAAGGACCCATGTACAAAAGCCAGATGTGGGTATGTGCTTTTAGTCTCAGTGTTGAGAGGTGGAGACAGGAGGATCCTTGGGATCTTTTGATCGGATCACCCAGAGTACTTGGACACTAGGTTCCAGACCAGTGAGATATTCTGACTCAATTATTAGTTAATTAAATTTAAAAAACAAATCCAAAGCTGACCTCTGACCTCCACAAACATACAAGGTGGGGGTGGTGAACGGAGGGGTGGAGACTCCATGGCAGTCACAGTGGGAGATTGCAACTGTCACTGAGGACTCCCCCTTCTCACAGCCTTGCTTCCCTGATGTCTGATGCTCCTTTGTCACTAGTGAATACACTTCAGTGTGCCTCTCTGTCTGGCACACAACCACTTGGAGGACCTTTCAATCCCTGTAAAGGTAAATTCATTGAAAAGTTATTAAGACTTAGATCTCAGGCCCAGTGCTCTTACTGTTGCTCTCAGAGTGTTTGAGATGTGTGTGGCTGAGACATGGAAAGACAACTTCTTTGCTGTCTAATCCACATCTACTCCTGCTGGAACAGTGCTGCTTAGTACCTGTCAGCTAAAGGAAGAAAGCACGAAATACTCTGAAAGCTGCGTCTCCTATTATTTTTCTGATATTTTATCTGCTGCCAACAAGTATGGATTTAAAGTGCCTCTCTGATTATGTCAGAGGCTGAGAACATGGCTTGGTTGATAAAGTGTATGTCATGCAAGTATGAGGACCTGTGTTCCAGTTCCCAGCACTTATGTAAAAGGCTTGGCACAGCTGCACGTACCTGTAACCCCAGTGCTGGGGAGGGACAGACAGGGCACTCCCAGGGCTTACTGGCCAGCCAGCCTTTTAGAGTTGATGAGTTCCAGGTTCAGCGAGGGACAGTACCTCAAAAAGTCCAGTGCAGAGAATAGAGGATGACACTAAAATCACACACACACACACGCACAGACACACATGCAATGCACACACATGCACACACACGCACACACACGCACATACACACACAACTCACACGCACACACACATGCACACACACTCTCACATGCACACACACGCACATACACAACTCACACGCGCACACACACACACACACACACACACACCTTCTTCCAGGAGGAATAGATATGGATTAGACAGCAAAGAAGTTGTTTTTCCATGTCTCAGATATGGAAATATTGTCTATGAACAAAGAGTATTTGTAGGATCATGTAGGCTTGCATGTCATCATTTTGAAGAGACAAAATCCTTGGCCCACTGCCTAAAGAAAAGTCAGTATAAGAAGTCAGGAGGGACTAGCTATTTCAGTGTCTCCTGCTCTGCCACAGATAACACATTTCCCGTGAAAGGTTCTAGATACTATTTTCTGACCAATCCCAACTCTGTTGAGGGCTAACTAAAACCTATCTGCCCATTCTTGACGATCGCTTATTTTCTCTGAATTTCCATACCATTTCTCAGATAGCCTAGACTTTGAAAAACTCCTTGAAAATATTTTCAGGTCTAATATGTGTGCCTCTCAAGGCAATCACCTGACATACAACATTAAAACCATAGTAGTGAGTGCGGCTGGAGATGTATCTCAGTTGGCAGAATGCTCACTGGCTATGCATAGCATCCTGGGCTGGATCCCCAGCGCTGTATAAAATGAACAAGGTAGCATATGCCTGTAATTCTAGCACTTGGAAGATGGAAGCAGGAAACTCCAGGTCATTCTCAGCTGTACATGGCGTTCAAGACAAGCCAGGACTACCTTAAACTCTACAGTAAAAGAAAGGTATAAGCGAATAGGGGAAAAAAGGTTTCCAAACATACAAAAGAAAACCGGGTTTTAGCACAAAAATATAGGAATATCCATGGGCTATGAGACCCCAGCCAGCCAGAAAACTGGCAGCGGGGCCTGGCCGCCTCGTCTTCCATCTCTTCTCTGATACATCTTTTAGTACAAATTTGCACAGTGCACAAAGGTCCTCACAGGGAAACCCTTGCTGTGAGTCGAAACCACGCCAAAGAAAGAAGCCTTACTGCCCTGTCTAACAGTGCGTGATGGGTTCATTCCCTGCTCTATCTTGTCCACTTTTTAATGTGTGCTCACTGGGCTTAACTTTCAACCTTTTGTCATGGTGTTTGGCTCTTTGATAATTTCATGTGTGTATAATCACTCTTACCACTCTCGCTCTCTGCCTTTCCTGATGTCCCTGCCACCCCTGTCACCAACACCCCCACCAGCTCCAGACCTTTTGTCCTGGTCGTGTCCTTCTGTTTTGCTTGGTGACCCAATGAGTTTAACGAGAGCTGCCAGGGCATGGAAGTATCCAATAGAGCTTGGTGGACCACTCCGGGCTCCTCTGTGTGCTGTTTTGAAAGCAGACATGATGGAATTTTGAATGGATTTTTGACTGAGCTTTTCTTTTATTTTTAAATTGGATTTCTATTTCTTGTGAAGTATTTGGCTTTCCTGCTCAGTCAGATAGCTCACAGAGCATGAATCACTTGCCACAAAGCCTGGTACCTGAGTTTGAACTCCAAGACTCACATGGTATTAGGAGAGAACCAATTCCAGAAAGCTTTCCTCCAACATCTACACACGCACACATACACATACATGCACACACACATGCCATGCACACACATGCACATAATAGATAGGTGGATCTGAAATTAAATAATTAATTAATTGGAAATAATGAAATATTTGGCTCTCTTACCTTATGTGCGTCTCATTCTTGTCCCCCCCGTGTGTGTGTGCGTGTGTGTGTTCACACATGTGTGCAAGTCCCATATGTAGCGTAAGAGTTCTTTTCTTTTAATGACCTCCTGTGTTTCAAAATATATGAGTGTTCGTCTACAAATAATTATACCCATTCCTTATTGTATATTTATCAAGTATAAATATATTTAGCATTTTGATTAAAGTAAATGTGGCATTATCCCAGTTCTATTTACCAAACTCTTAATAGTAATTTTACACCTACTAACAATGTTTTCCAGTGGTGTGTGTTTGTTTTTTTTCAAGACAGGGTTTCTCTTTAGCTTTGGAGCCTATCCTGGAACTCACTCTGTAGACCAGGCTGGCCTTGAACTCACAGAGATCCGCCTGCCTCTGCCGGGATTAAAGGTGTGCGCCACCACCGCCTGGCTTGTTGTTGTTTTCTGTGGGGTTGAGGGGTGAGCCCAGGACCTTCTGTATGCTCAAGAGTTCCACCACTGAGTTACAGCTGCAGACCCATGTTTTTGTTAACTGCAATGTTCTACAATCCCTGCCCTGGCTGAGTATGAGCTTGCGATATGTATACACTCCCTAACCTCACATTTTATACATTCAAGCTCTCAGGCATTTCTGGTTTAAATGGTTTCTCAATTCGCCACCTGTTCTATTATCCTTAAATTTTTGTTTCACAATTGTTCAGGCTATATTTGGAGTAATGTTTCAAAAAGGAAGCTAGAAACCAAATCCATGTGGGAGTCAATATGAAGAGCCCCACATGCCTAGCTCAGGAATGCTTGTTGGATGGAACACATCTATGCAGGGTTCACTTAGTGTCTGTCCCCGTGTGTTCTTCCCACTGTGTCTCTGCTGCTCTTTCCAGATCTACTAACATGCTCTCTCCCCATATGTTAGTCTAGATAAAAAATCTGAAAACTTGGAGACTATTGCTTTATGTAATTCAGTCAGTCCTGGCCTCCTTTGCTTCTAATAAAGATTTTGATTATGAAGTTTTATTTATTTACTTGTTTGGGTTTTTTTGTTTTGTTTTGTTTCCCCAAATTCTGCTCCAGGTGGCTGATCAATTTTGCCTCTGGCTCTTTTACTGTGATGTCTGGCTTTGCTGTGTTGTCAGCCACAAGCAGACCCAAACACTGTTTGTTGTTGGTTTTGACCTGTTTGATGGCCTTTGACTATGACACGAAGATCATCTTTGTAACTTGGTCACTGAGAATCAGCAAGTGACAACATGCCACCCCAGAGAGTGGAAGTTGGTGTGTCCAGCTCTCTCTGGTGTTCCCAACTACAGTTATGCTTGTCACTTGTCTGGTGTGAACTGGTTGTGTGATTAGAAGAATGGACAAATGAGCAACCAATGAGGGACATTACTATCAGAATTAAGCTTGTCGTTATTTCCATGATACACAGAGCAGTTCTCATAATCATGAAGCAGAACTGTAGGTGATTGTAGTAGCCACTGTCTGAGCAGCCCTGCCTTCAGATCTGGGGACAAACTATGCAATGGTTTTATAAATCCAAGAAAGGAAGGTGAGAGGGAAAAAATAGCAGTTAGGTAGTAACCAGGAGGGAGAAGATGCATCACCATGTGAAGACACAAACCTGAGAGCCTTCCTCCATAATAGACTCCAGGATACAGACAGGAAGACGTCAGCAGGACCTCAGTGGCCTCCCAAAATGAACAATCACACCTATGCAGGTGACCAGATGTGGGTGCTCTGAAGCCACAACCCTGGAGGAAGATAGCTGAGTCCCATTTTTGGTATCATATAGGGGAAGTCAGAAATCCAGAAGAGCTGTCAGAGTCTTGTCCCTCCATGACACTGGTCACACTTCTATGTATTTCTAAGTCTGCTTCCCCTGCCTGCATGCAAGCTGATATTCCACATCTTGGAAATGGCCTTCGGTCCTGTCCGCTAACATTTCATGACAATTAAGGAGGAAGGTGGCCTGAGGAGATGGCATAGTTGATAAGGGCTTCCTTTGCAAGGATGAGGACCTGAGCTCAATCCCCATAACCCAAGTAATACAGCCAGCTGTGCTGGTGTGTGCTCATAACCCCAGTGTCAGGGAAGCCTGGGGCTCAGTGGCCACCTAGGCTAGCCAAACTGGCACACTCTAGAGGTCTGTCCCAGAAACAAGGCAGACAGTGCACTGAAGAATAAAATGTGAGGCTACCCTCTAGCCCGCATACAGAGAGAGGGGGGAGAGAAGGAGAGGGGGGAGAGGGAGAGAGAGAGAAAGAGAGAGAGAGAGAGAGAGAGGGAGAGAGAGAGAGAGAGAGAGAGAGAGAGAGGAGGGAGGGAGGGAGAGAGAGAGAGGGAGGGAGAGAGAGAGAAAAATGAGAGACAGAGACAGAGAGAGAAGGGAGAGAGAGAGGAGGGAGGGAGAGAGAAAAACGAGAGAGAGAGGGGGGGAGGGAGGGAGAGAGTGGAGGGAGAAATATAAGGAGGGAGGGAAAGAGAGAGAAGGGAGAGAGGGAGGGAGGGGGAGAGGGGAAGAGATAGAAGGGAGAAGGAGGGAGGGAGGGAGGAAGGGAATATGGGATATAAAAGGTCAGGTTATAAGACAGGGGCCTTCACAGGCATGCACAACTCTTCTTGAGAAAGTACAAACCACCAAATTGCCAGACACTGCTGTTATCTTATCCATGTAAGAAAAATGTGGCCCTCCCTTCCTGCAAACTGTTTTCTTTACAAGCAATTAATTGGCTGGAGTTTTAAGTGGCCAAGTTTGGGAGGAGAGCCGAAAGCAGACACAATGCGACGTGCAGGAAGGAAACTGGCTCTTCACACACTGTAGATCGTGATGCCCCGGGTGCCTTGGGGACTGCTGGTGCCACAGTGCAGAGGTGATCCTCGAGAGAGTAATGCCGTTCTGCCCCAGAGAAGATTCGGATTTAGAGGTCACACCTTAGCAGAAATAAGAAATGCCTAGGAAGAAGGCTTCAGTGTATAAATAATCAAACAGAGTGAGGAGGGCGTACAGTCATTCAGGACAATCTTTGGCTACATGTGGAATAGTTTACCATAGTTTACCCCGCCTCGAGACACAACACCCCCAAACTGCAGCGTGTGTACCCGGGATACACCTTCTCTCCTACAGTCTTTCATTCTGATTTCTTTTTATTCTATCCAGAACATCCAGGGCAGAAGGAAAGGAGACCAAGTCAGTCAAAGTGGAGCTGGAGAAGGGATGGGAAGAGAAGGCAGGCACAGCCATAGTGGTGCTGGAAGGGTTTGCCAGCTACCAGCATGGCAGAGCCTTCACACCTGGCCTCTACTTCCTGCCAGAGGTTCAGATGAAGCCACGATGAGTGTCAAGAGGATGCTTACTTCTGACTTATGAATCATTCCAGATTGAGGCTGATACAGGAACAGAGCATCACCTCCAGCTTGCCATACAGGGGAACCCTGTTGGAGAAAGTGTCCTGCACAGCCATTCAGTTGTCATAGCAGGCGCTGCTCCACTGACCTACTTTAGGATGGTCCCTACGGTTAGGCGACAACAATAAACATGACATCATAAATGGCAGAATTGGGTCAGTAGTATAAAATAGAGCACGCAAGTCCACATATTGGTGCTTCAAGCCTCCTGAGGTCAGGGGTGGGGAGAAGAGACCCCGCAACTAATCCTATTGAAGTATATTCACTGTCGTTAACTAAACACTACCCAGCCACCCAGCCATAGAAACAGAGTGCAGGTCGTGCCAGGAAAGAAAATACAGATGCCTATAGCTCCCTCCCATGCTCTGTCTCAGTGGCATGACAGTGCAGAAGTGCAGGACGGCACCTAGAGTCACATGTGCATGTCCATATACACCACATGGATGCATACACACACACTTCCACTTTCAGTCAGGGAAATGCATTGTGTGTGTGTGTGTGTGTGTGTGTGTGTGTGTACATGCAGGTGTAGGGCAGAGGTAAATTGCAGATGGCATTGCTCAGGTGATGTTTACTGTGTGGTTTTTTTGTTACATTTATTATTTGTGTGGGTGTTTGCCCTCCACACACACACACACACACACACACACACTCACACACATACACACAGGCCAGGGCACATGTGTGGATGTCAGAAGACATTTCAGGAATCGGCTTTCTCTTCTGCCATGTGGGATCTGGGTACAGCACTCAGGTGGAGCAGCTCGTCAGGCACCTTTACCTGACGAGCCCTCTCTCTGGCCCAGCCACCTTGTGCCTTTGAATCTGGATCTCTCGCTGGGACCTGAGGCTCACAAACTGGGCTGGGCTGACTGGCCAGCAAGCCCCAGGGATCCCCTTATCTCTTCCCCCTAATGCTGGTATTACAAGTGCCAGCCGCCCTTGCCTGGCTTTCTGTGTGGGTGCTGGGGTTGAGTTCAGGTCCTCTTGTTCACACTTTACCAGCTCAGGTTGTGTTTTTTTTTTTTAGTCCCACGAAGTGTTTCATAGCTTTCTACGTCACTTCTCTGTCTGTGTCCCCTGCTCCATGGCTTGATTAGCTCTCAGAAGCAAGCTAACATCACATTACCGCTCTTCTCAGGGATGCTAACCCGACGCTGGCAGCTAAAGAAGTGACCTCATGCTCTTGAGTTTGACTTGCTTGTTCCAAAACTTCCAGTAACTAACAAAGGTGGAATAGGGGCTCTGCCCCATCAGACTGATGAAAAGCAGAACCTCGCTCACAACTGATGCCCACAGTCAGTGTTAAAATGGTGAACGATGTCATTTTTGGCTTGTGGGCTCTGATCCATTCTTAAATCTCTATACCAAGTACGGTGGCACACATCTGTCCTCACAGCTACACCGAAGAGCCGAGGCAGGAAGATCTCAAATAAGAAATAAGCCTAGGAAATTTAGTAATTCGATGTCTCATAGCAAAATTGTTAAAGGGGGTGAGATGTAACTTAATGGCAGGACATGTGCCTGGCAGGTGTGAGGCTCTGGGTTCCACCTCCAGCACTGTAAAATGAAAACTAAAAATAAACAATAGCTTCATGTGCAGAAAGAAGGTTGATATTAGTCATACACATAAAGACTGGCCTTCTTATTCTTCGGAAGTCTAAATAAATAGGGTATCTCCAGCCTCAAGCTCCAAGAACAAGACTGAAAGAAACAAATGGCGGTAGGATCAGGCTTTTGGAAAAGGGGGACAGGAATCAGCAGCAGTGAGTGTCAAATCCAGGGTCAAGCCATCAGGTCCAAATGTCCCCCAGATGAGCAGGAGAAAGTGGTCATTCAGAAGACACCTCCTCTAGAAGCTTAAGCCAAACACACATCCCAGAAGAAAAGCTGGCCGGCCATGTTTCACATATGAACTGATGGCGCCAGGGGCAAAGGCCGTGAACTCCAAACCCAGGAGGCCCTGCGCCAACCCAGCTCTCATTGCTATTTTTAAAGCCAAGTGTGGGTGAGGGGCGGGGGAGAGGAGAGTTTTTCCACTAGTCGTCAGGAACTGAGATAGGAAAGATCAACAGCGGCGTTTATAAACAATGAATGCCAATAATTTTTTGAAGCCAGGACAGGGTTGGAGACGACATTCTATAGGGAAGAGTGGGGACGCAGGCAAGGAGAGATGGCCAAGGGGTCTTTTCAGCCTTACTAGAAGTTTTCTGCTTGATTAATGGCATTTCAGATTCGCTGGGGAGTCTGGGGGATGGCTCCATGCTTAAAGTGTTGACTGTATAAGCAGTAAGCAAGGATGGAGTTGGGATCGAGCCCCAGCACCTACATAAAGACAGTAGATGTGGCAGGCATCCCACCTGTAATACCATCACTTTGAAGGCAGAGACAAGGGATGCTCAGAGCAAGCTGGCTAGTTTAAGCCAGCCCTATTAGTGAACTCTGGGTTCAATTGAGAGACCACGCCTCAGCAAATAAGGTGCAGAGAAACTGAAGACTCCTACCATCAGCCTTGGGACTCTACACTTCTCTTTCCTGGAATACTTGGCTCTGACTTTTAAGTCGATCTGAGGGTAGCAGAGGAGAGGGGAAGGTTACTTTTAATCAGTTTTAACTGGGCCCTGTGACTAGATTCAGCTGAGATAGCAAACCCGTTCCCATTTCTTTCCTCTTAACAGAAACCTGTTGATGGATCCGTAGGGTTCCGAGCTATCTAAACATGACGCTTTCACTGCTCAGCTCAAGATCCTTCTAGTACATAATACAGGGAGCACAGTGAGAAGTCTCGGGCTCCTTTCGGGAAGGGTGAGAAACAGCAGGTCACTGAACTGAGCCGAGTCTGCTTAACATCAGCATAGTGTGCCGGAAGACCTTCAAACCAGGAGGTGTTCACTAAGGCGCTGAGAATCCAAATCCTCCCGTGTGCACAGCCGGCACTTTCGCCACCGCCCATCTCCCCAGACCCCGTCATTCTTTCCTAGGCTGCCCCCTTCCCAGCCTTGCCCAGCAATGGGAACACCGAAACCCAAACTGCCACAGCAATTCCTCTTGTTTCAACATGATCTTACTTTTCTTATTCCTCAAAAATAACACTTCCCTTCAAATACATGTCCAGCTTTGTTTTTTATTACAAGGGAAAATGTGCCCACTGTGGAAAAGGAGGGGATACAAACAAGCAAAAACAAAGACTGAAAAGGTTTCTAAGTCCACACCCACAGGCAGTGACAGTCCGCCTGGTGCCCACGTCAGCCTTTTAATGCACGTGCCTGTTTTAAATGCGTCTTCTAAAGATTGGGGGCTTTTTTGCTCTGAGGGGACACTTTTTCCATTATATTTGTGAACATCACATCAGCCATTAAAATTCTCCCACTGGCCAAAACTCTAGTTCATTCATGGATGTACCCAACTTTAACTTACTATTCAAGTTTGAGGTATTTTGCTGTTTTTTTTAACATATTTCACTGTTACCAGAAAAGCTGAAAAGAGCTTTTGTCGTTAATTCTTTGCAGTATAGTTATTTTCCTAACACCCAATCCTGTGATTGAAAATTCTGTAAGTTTCTGATGTTTAGAACAAAAGCTGATACCAAGGAAACACTTGTCCCAAGTTTACCTAACAACAAGCGATGTCATTTCCATCCCCCAGCTGCCAGGTGTGAGAGTGATTGCCCCATCCTACGCGACCAGTGGCTGCTTCATTTGGGGTTTTCTTTTCAGTTTCTACTTATTTGGAAGAGAGAAACAATAGAGAACTTTATATCCTTTCCCCTAACTCTTTGGTTTCTAAGTCTACCATCTTTTTTTTTTTTAATTTGGCTTTTCGAGACAGGGTTTCTCTGTAGCTTTGGTGCCTGTCCTGGAACTAGCTCTTGTAGACCAGGCAGGCACAGAGATCCACCTGCCTCTGCCTCCCAAGTGCTGGGATTAAAGGTGTGCGCCATCGCTGCCCAATAAGTCTATCATATATTAAATGTTTAATTTTCTAATCCATTTATTTTCTTAGTTGTAGGTTCATATATTTGGATAATACTGTAGGCCTTTGGCTCTTTGCCTTTATTCCTTCAACTTGTAGGAATTATGTATTACATAAGTTCACAAATCTTATATAATAACATTGATTTCAACCTCTTTCCGCATTGTGTTTGTGAATTTGTTATTGTTTTGAGACCAAATCTCATATAACAAAGGCCAGCCTTTCCGTGTAGCCAAGGATGACCTTGAACCCCTGATCCTCTTACGTCCACCTTTCAATTATGGTACTGTAGGATGAGCTACCACCCAGACCCTCATGCACACTAGACATATTCCACCAACTGAACCAGCCCCCAGCCATTGTGACTATACTTTATGTGATCAATTTTAATCAATATTTTGGTATATTGCTTATATGAAACTATGCTTAGGGTCACTTATTATTATTAAGGATAAAAAAGCTAAATTTAAATAAATAAACCCAATAAATAAGTAATACTTAAATTTTCTTCAGATTATTTATTAGTTTCAACTCTTAGTTTCTTGCCCCATACAAACTTTATTACTGAACTCCTTCTAAATAAGCACCTGTTGCTTTCTCCAGAAAGGAAGCAGATACCGCACCACATTAGTGTCTAATTCTCCTCTCACTGCTGCTGGGAGGAGTCGTCTTCCACAAGCCCTGAGTTGTTTCTTCTCCTTCCTTCCCCTTCCTTCCCTCAAGTACTGAGTTCTTCGAGGTATTATTTGGCTCTTTCAATCCACATTATTGGTTATACCACTCGTTTGTCCCGCTATCAGCCATGTCCTGGCTGACTCACTACTGGGCTTTGTTATAACACATTATTTTTCATTTTGCAGTTCTGGGGCACACGCTCTTCAAGATTTGTCTTGTGTTAATCAGTTTTTATTCAATATACAAAGTAATGGGTTTCGTGGTGACATTTGTTTATGTCTATATCATTATACAGTTTTCACTCCTTCTTTTCATCACCTTGTCCACTTCTCAAAACTTCTTATCCACTTCCTCAAACACTCCTCTCTCTACTTCATGTCACACATATTTCCTTATTCCATTCTGCTGTCCCCTTTCCACTCTCTAGATCCCTTCCTCCATCTAGTCTACTCTTATTCATAGGTAGTAGATAGGTTGATGATAGATCGATGGATAGGTGCTTAGATACACAGACAAATGACAGACAGACAGATAGATGGATGGATGTATTCTGTACATGAGAGAAAACCTACAGTATTGTCTATTTGAGGTCCTAATCCGGTTTATTTCCAGAACGACCTCCAGTCCTATCCATTTTCCTGTTGTTCCCATTGAAAGGTTTGACTATGAAACTATTCCCTGGTAGAAGCCAACATGCCCAGGTTCCCGCAGCAGGTATTTCTGGAGGGACCTGCTTCTTCTTGGTAAATACAAGACTGCTCCCAAACCGTGGTTCGTCAATGTCACATTAAATACCACAAAGGTTTTCTCATGCTACTAGGATTAGCATAATTATCACTGGAAGCTCCATGTGGGAGAGAGCTCTCCAGGGTAAGGGGAGGAGAACGATTCTGTCGCTATCCCTCCTCGGGGCTCTAGACAAGGCCAAGACCCAGTGTTCTCTCCACTGCAGCTTCTCTCGTTCCCATCCCCATAGTGGAAACCATGGCAGCTGTCGTTCAGTGTACTCAGGACATTCCTGCTGCATTCCATGGCTTCTCAGGTTCTGGCCTGATCTCAGGATGATCAAAGTTCCACACCTGACTGGCCCACTTTCTGTCCTGTGAATGAATACATATGTGTTTATCTTGAATTGATTTTTGATTTGTTTGGTTTTTTCCTCCTTAGTGTCTTTTCCCTCTTTGATCATCTTGGGTGTGGCCCTCTGATGCAGTTCCTTGGAACTCTCTAGGAGGCCCAACTCATGACATCCACATAATCCTCGTGTGTAACGTGGGCTGGGACTCTTAAAAACTTTTAGCAAGATGATTTGCAGCAAGTAGATAGAGGGTTTTCAATAATGGACTTCTTCCCTGAGTATTTAATAAACGCTCATGTAGAAACTTAAATAGTAGGCCGGGCGATGGTGGCGCACGCCTTTAATCCCAGCACTCAGGAGGCAGAGGCAGGCGGATCTCTGTGAGTTCGAGACCAGCCTGGTCTACAGAGCTAGTTCCAGGACAGGCTCCAAAGCCACAGAGAAACCCTGTCTCGAAAAACCAAAAAATAAAAAAAAGAAAAAGAAAAAGAAACTTAAATAGTACCCAAATAAAAATATTAATATGCTTGATAAGTGCAATTCACTTCCCTGTGGAGTGAATTCTTCTATAAACAATGTATTTCATTAGTGTTTTATAATATATTCATGTGCAAATGTACTTAAGACTAGCAGTTTTTGAAGAAGGGGCTTCTTTTTTAAAGATTTGTTTTATGCATATGAGTACTTTGCCTGTATGTATTTGTATGTATGTAAACCACGTGCATGCCTGGTGCCCACAGAGGCTAGAAGGCACCACTTGGGTGCTGTGGATGGATCTGGGTTCTCTGCAAGAGCAATAAGTACTCTTGGGCCATCCCTCCAACCCCTCGAGACTAACTTCCACACAGCGAGGCCCACCTTGCCTGTTTGTAACTCTAAAGGAGAGGTTTGGAGACGATGCACTCAGGAAGACTGAGGCATTCAGACTCGCACTAAAGTGTGGCCAGTTCTTTAGTTTGCCGCAGCTAGCTCAGACTTAAGGAATCGGAAGTAGTGACCCCGGAGTAAGTCGCTGCTCAGGAGGTGCAGATCTGCTTCTCTCAGCACCACTTGTCAGCAACTCAGAGCTGAGCACTTTGTCTAAGGTCTCAGAGCACAGGACGGCTGTGGGAACCTTTTAAGAGTCTATGCCCAGCTTTTTCCACTCTGCCATGCTGTCTTCATAAATTACACGTGTATACACATGCACACATACCCAGATATGAACAACCAAATATAGCTTATACGTAGAAGGCATAGTAATTTGTTAAACTATCATCTTATTTTTGTATTTTATTTGTCTTACAACCCCAGTTTTATAAGAATCAACCAAAATCTTTAAAGCTGGCTCAGTGGGGAAGACTGAGGTCCTGAATTCAAATCCCCAGTACCACAAAACAACCCCAGTTGGCAATGCTGCAAATGCCAACGACTGCAGTTCTAGGTGGCAGGGACAGGAAAATCCTCCAAGCTTGCAAGTCAGCCAGGCTAGCAGATACAGCAAGCCACAGGCTCAGTGAGAGCCCTGTCTCAAGAAAATAAAAGAGCAGGAGATGAAGGAAGACATTTGCCACTCTGCTCTGCTTCCCATGTGTGTGCAGTGGCCATTCACACCAACACACAAACAGGCACCCCTACACACAGACACACACACACACACACACACATCAGACCACACACAAACATATACACCAAAAAAAGTGTAAATACCAAGATTAGAATACGATTTTGACTAAAGGAGAAATATCCTTTATCATTTTTTTTTTCATTTGAAAGGAGATCAGCCAAATGCTGAATGCCGTTTATTCAATCTTAGGAAAATCCTTATATAGTAGCACGTCCCTGAATAGATGCATAGCATACCTGGGAACACCAGAGCAGACATAATGGCTAACACTCTTGCAGCCTTGACTGGCATGTTCCTGACTATCAGCAATTGTCGTGACAAGGCCGCTTGTTTGTCCATAGCTGCTCAGCCCCGAAATAATCACACAGAAACTATATTAATTAATGCTGCTGGCCCATTAGCTCTGGTTTCTTATTGGCTAACTCTTACATCTTAATTTAACCCATTTCTAGTAATCTGTGTGTTGCCACGTGGCAGTGGCTTACCAGGTAAGTTCCAGTGTCTGTTTCTGGTGAGGCTACATGGTTTCTCCCTAACTCCTCCTTCTTTCTCCCAGCATTCAGCTTAGTTTTCCCTGCCTACCTAAGTCCTGCCCTATCAACAGGCCAAGGCAGTTTCTTTATTCACCAATGGCATTCATAGCATACAGAGGGGAATCCCACATCAAGCAATCACCCACTTAGAGGGTTTAGCATGCATAGTGGGAAGAATTCTCTGTGTATTTTACCTCCACATTGCATGTTTTCTAAGGCTCACACTGAGCTGCAGGCCAGTACAGCCCTGATACTTGTCAGCCCAGGGAGCTTTTTAAGACTTTTTATTTTCATGTAAATGCATGTGTGTATTTGTGTCTATGTGTATAGATGGCACATGTGTGTCAGTGTCCAGTGAGGCCAAAAGAGAGTGTCAGAACTCCTGGGCTGGAGTTACAATCTGTTAGGAGCCATCAGACTAGAGTTCTGGGAACTGAACTTGGGTTGTCTCCAGTTCCTGGGGGCTTATTCATATGTCCTCAACCAGGAATGGGACCAGAATATCTCCTCTGAGGAAACTGTTGTAATAGTTCATTTGCAGCCCCAGAAACTTTAAAACCCTGGATATCTTGTTAATTCTCACCAACCCCATTCTTATTGATCATACTTGTCTTTATATTTTCTCATCCGAAGAAACAGTCAGACTTTGGGGGCAGTGGGGTAGGTCGTGGCTGTCTTCCTAGTATTGCTCTTTCAATCTCAGTGAAGGAAATATGGAAAGATGAGGGTTGAGATCTGTTGATTCACAAAAGGCTAGCAGAAGGCTACCAAGAAAGGAAGAAAGCTAAGTTTCACAGCAGGGTAGACTGGACTCTCATCCTCTTTCCTTTCCCAACCAGGTTCCTGCTCCCAGGCCTTAGTTCTATAGAAAGGGGAGGTGGCTAGCTCCACTTCAGAGGACTACTAAGATAATAGGAAGAGTGTACCAGATCTCCTCTGGTTTAGGAAGCTAAGCAAGGTTGGGCCTAGCTAGTGCTTGAATGGGAGACCACAGAAGGACTAGAAAGCTCCCCAGCAGTGCATCACATACTCAGCCTTTGTTCATTCTTCCCAGTGAAGCTGCCGTCTATGTCTGTCCCTGCCTCTTTGGCTAAAATAACAGTTTACATACAAACCACAAGGGTCATTTATTAATCAAATGAATAAACCTGAAAGGAATTATTCCTCCCCATAGCTCAATTATTTTTAATTCTTTCTTACAGTATCAGTGTTCTTCCTCTCAGGTGTGTCCATGTGTGTGTATGTGCTCACTGACAAACTCTGTTTCTTTAAATTGCCCTTTGTTCCGGTCCCAAGAGATGGAATCATGCTCCATGCCTTCATTTGGCTTTGCCAGCCTTGTGTGACTTTAGGATCTTAGAAATCGTCTCCATATCTTTATATCAAAGAGAACTGGCATGTCAGTGTAGTGGAAATGCATGCCATACCCTGTATGTGTTGGTTAGTAACTACAATATGTGTGTGTATATATATATATGTATATATATATATATATATACATACATACATACATACACACACACACACACACACACACACACACACACACTGCCGCTCAGGAACACAGCATCCCCTCCTCTAGTGTACTCAGGCTGTATAAGTTACCTGCCTGGGCATCACACCGCGGCCATTTGGTTATCAGACCAGCTCTGTCACAGTGCCCATGTCGCTCAGCCCACTTGACCTCCTCCTCCTAAAGGCTTCTACCACCTCCCATCACAAGAAGATGGAAAGTATAATTCATGAGGTGTTTTCAAAAAGGGAAGAGACAGGAAGGTTTTGTAGTCACATAAATTTCATTATGGTCTAATGTTATAATTTTTAACCTTATCATAGGAAAGAATAGGAATAAAAGCAGTATATTTAGAATTGAGCACTACCAGTGGTTTCAGGCATAAAGTGGAAATCATAACCCTGACAGATACGGGTGAACGGCTATATTTATAGATGTTCATGTTTATATATAGGGTTATACATTCTTGAAGTATTTTTCCCAAGCTGGCTGGGTATTGTGGTACACATCTGTAACTCAGGCACTGAGGAGGCTGATGTAGAAAGGTTGTGATAGCCTGGCTTACATAGCATTCTTGAGCCTTGTCTCAGAAGAAAAAACTGTTTTCTCAAAATCATAGTTTAAAACCTTTTTTCTGATGTGATTTTCATTAATTTTCCTCAAATGATTTGTAGTTGTTAATTCTACAATGGGACAAACTTGAAGCAATCTAAACATATATGATTAACTTTTAGCCCTTGTTTGTTGCTAATTCGAATACTGCAGTATGGCTAGATGTCTTTCCTTTCCCCACCTTTCCCCCACCCCACCCCATCCCATACTATTTCTCTAATCAAGGGCTCTCAGTGGTTAAGTCTTACTCTAACTTTGACATTATATGGAACTTTCCCAAGAGTCAAGCAATGTCTCAGTGCCGACATCCTTACAAACTTGATCTAGCCAGTCTAAGTGTGGTGGCACACGCCTGTGCCCTCAAAACTTAGGAGGAAAGTCAAAAGGATCATACCTAGTTAATTCAAAGCCAGGCTGTGCTATATAGCCAGACTTGGTCTCAAAAGTGAAAAGGAAAAAGGAAAAAAACGAGAGCTGGGGATATAGCTTACTTACTAGTAAAGCCCCTGTCAATCATGTGCAAAGCCATAAGCTTAATCTCCAGTACCACATAAAGAAAAAGAAAAATTAAACAGTATGGCCAACTGTTTAAAATACATACCTAATAATTTTCATTAATAGCGTGGCATTCTAATCCAGTAGATGTAGCTACCAGCATGGAGGGAGAAATCAAATCTTTGCATATAGTTCTTAATCTCTCTCTCTCTCTCTCTCTCTCTCTCTCTCTCTCTCTCTCTCTCTCTCTCTGTCTCTCTCTCTCTGTCTCTCTCTTTCTGTCCTCTTTCCCTCCCTCCCTCCCTCTGGGGGGGGGGCGCTGTTTTTTAAGTTGTAACACATGTGGCAGTCAAAGAACCAGATATTGGTCCACATCTTTCACCTTGTTTGCAACAGGATCTCTTGTTGTTGGCCACTGTGTCCTCTGGACCAGGTGACCCACCAGCTTGCAGGGATCCCATCTCCCCGTGAGAATGCTGGGGTTTCAGGCGTGTGCTATGGAAAGGAGGCACATGAGACTTCAATGGGTTCTAATGATCCATGCTCAGGTCCTCACTCTTACACGGGAAGCACTTTAACCCCCACACATTTCCCCAGCCCTGATGGAAAAGCGTTTAGGTGTTTTTCCCCAACATATATGTGTAGACTTCCTTACACTCTAGCCTTGAGCATTTAGTTCTGAATGGATGGCTCAGTAACCCCCTGTTTAACACATTACTTAACGTAATACAAGATCATGAAACAGCCCATTATGTAGACCCTAATCAGTATTGTACTGGCTTTAACCTGCTCTTTTTGAAGTTATGTCTCACCACACGGCTGCTAACAGTATAGTGTCATAATGAGGTAGTTAAGGGATCAGAAGTGTGCGGTTGCATTTTTAAGTTCGAAGAGTCAGTGTGGACATATTAAAATTCAATACTATATACTTCTCTCTAGTCAGACATAAGGGAACACACAACAAAGCCTTGGAGGTGGAAGGCAGGAGTCACAAAAAGAAGTCAGACCAGGCCTTCTCCAAATCTTTCTAGAAGAAACCAGACCACTGCATTGATCCAAATCACTCTCTCCCTGATCTCTGAAGCTGCGAGTAGAAGCTTTTCCCCTTAAGTCAAGCTTGTCACTGCGCAGTGGGAGTGGGCACACCTAGCACCAAGTCATTCCTGGCGGTCTGGTTCACGCCAAGCAGCGGAGAATGAAAGCAGGCCGGAAAACCGGAGTCAGGAAAAGGAAATGTATAGATGAGGGAAAAGAGACCATCATTTATAATGACACCATTTTAGAGGCCAGCTCACAGGGAAGCCACTTCCTTTTGAAGATCTTGCTTACCTTCCCACGCAGGCACAGAGAGTGAGCTCAGAACTGAAATGGAAGTCATTGCTTTCCAAGGCCAGTCTTTGGAAATACAACTTGCTTTACCTGAGGGATTATTCTCAGAAAAAGGGGGTGGGGGACTTTTCTGCCACAGTGTATAAACAAGTAATATGCTTTCATGGTGTGTATGTGCGTGCACGCATGCTTGCAGGCATGTATTGTACACGCGTACACGCATGCACGTGCTGAGGGGGCAGCTTCAATCTTAGCAGAGACAGGTCCTCTGTTAAATGGTGCTTCCTGAAGGGACTTTCCAGGTGGCACCTCCCAGTGGACAGGCTGACACGTTGCTTTTCCACACGAACTGTGCGTCCTTGCGTTTCTTTGTTATACCATCTAATTAATCCCAACTTCATCACCACATACATTAAGCAATCCTGCCAAAATGGGAGGAGGTATTTGAGGCAAGTTGTGAAAGAAAGGAACAAGGCGGGACCTCGATTGCCTTGGGACAAATTACATCCCCTGACTTCTCATTTTTAAGATTAAACAATGCAGATAGAACTTCACATCCTCTCAGCTACCAGATACTCCTCCAGTGTCAAAGAGTCTGCTCCCATGAGGCACCTCAGATCTGTCACTGTTGCTTCACTGTGTACTGGGATCGTGAAGGGGTTTGTTCATTAGTTTATTTAATATGTTGTGCACAGGGCAAGGTTTGCAGCAGCACAGCAAGGCACACCAGCCTTGGTCTCATTGAGTTCACCCTCCAGAAGGAAAGAGAAACAAAAGCAAGCTTTCATGTAAATGCTTGTTGTTAGTTATGGTGAATGTTCTAAAAGATAGTCCCGGGGTGCTGCAAGAAAGAACCTTAGAGGGCTGGGTTGTGGCTCAGAGACTTGAGTGCATACCTAGCATGTGTGAGACCCCAGTGTTCATCTCCAGTATGAAGAAGTGGGGAGAGATAAAGGGAGAGGCTGGAAGCTGGAAAATTAGAGGGGGAGAAGGAGAGACAGAGACAAGACAGAGAGATGAGAGTAACGGAAACAGGATGGAAGTAAGAGGGAGAAGAGGGAAGAGAAGAAGATGAGGGAGAGGATGAGAGGAGAGGACGATGGAAGAAGGGAAGGGAGGACAGAAGGAGGAAGGGGGTGGTGTGGAGATACAAGGAAGGAAGGGAAATCCTTGGTATGAATGACAGAGTCAAAGTATGAGGGGTCACTAGACAAGTGAAGAGAGAGCGAGCAGCATTGCAGATAAGGAAAGCAGCGCATGCAGGGACCCTGAGGGACTAAAGAGCTAAACCATCCAGAGGACTGAAAGAAAGTCACATGACTGACAGTTCATAGGCATGAGGGATTGCAAGCTTCCCGCCACTACTGCCACACCTCCCCGTCACGGTGAGCAGGTGAGAATGGGTGAGATGGTAGGACCAGCATGACTCAGCAGGGTTCAAAAGAGAAGAGATGGACGATGGACCACCAGCATGCACAGTAAAGAACATGGATTTTGCTAACCTGAATTAAGACAAAGAAAGCACGGGTGTTCAGACTTGCTAACGTCACGAACATAAAAAGGGAACAAGCAGAGTGGATATCTTAAGCAGGAAATGTGAGGTGGGGGAGAGGATACGTTATATTAAAATTTTCCATTTATCAAGTTTCCTGAAAAACTTGATAATCTTATCAGTCTTCAGATAAGAATTAACTGGCTAGAAGTTTCCCTTTCTTTCAGTGATTTCTGACCAGATCACAGGAAAGGGCAGGCTGTACCTAACCAAAGTGTGCTGTGTGCCTGACAGGAACACACGCTAAGCACGGACTGCGCTGCGGGGCCTGTAAGATGAGCATCCATCACAAGTGTGCAGACGGCCTGGCACCCCAGCGCTGCATGGGCAAGCTGGTAAGGACTGGTGAGGACAGACAGAGCCCTGGAACACTCTGAGTCCTTAGGAGTCTGTCCCAGGAAAGCCACACCCGAGAAACGCCTTCTCAGGAGTTCTGAAGCGGCCCCAGAAGCACTGAAATTGGCACAGTGAAGGAGCTGAGACGTGCCAATATCTGTAACGAATGTGCTACACCGAACAGGAGTCCGACCCTCAGGGAGTGTCCCACCTCTCAGGTGGGGACTTCTCAGCCGTAGCGCTTCATTCCTCTTCCTGGGACAATTCAGGGTTTCAGAGTGAACATTAAACATTACAGGAGCCCCCATTAGCCAGTGCAAACTAGGGTGCTTTGATACTGTGTGGTTGCCATTAGCTGTTGAGTGGGGGTGGAGAGAAGACTGAAGCTAACCCACCCACACACACACCTGAGTGTCCCTGTGACAGTCACGTGGGTCAGACTAAAGGAGATCTCCTGGTCTGTGCACATCTGCTCAGGCCATCTCAGGAGTGTGACCTTCAGTCCCAGTATATACCTGAACACATTTTAAAGACCACTGAACCCAGAGTGTCCAAAGTATTACACCAAGAATGTCTGCCATAAGGAAGTAGCAACAGTCTCCAGCCCAGGAAGGAATTCTAATGTCTTCTCTGACTCTAAGAAAAAGTTCATGATAACTAGGGACAATGGCTTAACACCAGATGCAATGCTATCAGAGACCTGCTTCAGGGTGGGGAGCTGCCTCTAACCCCAATCTCTAGCAGTGCTCAAAGATGGGCACCACTTGCAAGAGATGTGTGAGGATTCATAGGTGCTTATGGGTTTCAAGTCACCTGCCAACCCTGGGGTGTATCAAATTCAGGTCCTTAGAAAGTGCATCCAGTGACTCTGGCTTGCAATCTGTCCCCCTCTGTATTTCTAAGGATACTTCCAACAAGCCAATGAAAGACCACAAGTCAGAAATACAACCGAACCCAGAAAGCAAGGCTGATGGTTCTGGGTGGCACCCTGAAAGCATACAAGGGCCTTGGGCATGTCCTGACCTCTACCTTCCCCTGTGTGGGCTTTCTATCATCTGAAGCACCCACAGTAAGCTGTGGTGGAAAACTGTGAGATGTATTCTGCGGTGGGGGTGAGGGTTCAGCACATAGTGAGCTTATAGAGCAGAGTAGAAGAGGCAAGGACAGAAGGCTGGGAGCTTGCTGTCTAGATGAAACATTAGCTGGCTCACCTCCCTCTGTTCCTCTATCCCCTTCCCCTAGTCAGTGGTAAATTATAACAGCAGCAGGCTATGTCAGTACATTCAAGGGAGGCAACAACTGGGTTTATCTTGAGAACTGCTGCTTAGTTTTCTCTATCTCCTCTCTGACATTAAGTCTTTCTCTTTTTCATTCTCTCCCCAGCCAAAGGGATTTCGGCGTTACTACAGCTCCCCTTTGCTCATTCATGAGCAGTTTGGATGCATTAAAGAAGTTATGCCCATTGGTGAGTTGGGACGAGGATGCACGGAGGTGCCAATGATGACGGTGACCCTATAGGAGCTGCAAAGCCAGTGGAAGAGCAGAGCTTCTTAGCTCTAATAATTTCTGGAGATGAAACATATGCTCTCCCTAATGGAGTTTAAAAGTAGCAGTGTCAGCCGGGCAGTGCTGGTGCACGCCTTTAATCCCAGCACTCGGGAGGCAGAGGCAGGAGGATCTCAGTGAGTTTGAGGCCAGCCTGGTCTACACCAGGACAGGTGGGACTGTTACAGGGAAACCTTGTCTTGGAAAAACTCAAACAAAAAAGCAGAGCCTCAAAAGTAGATGCCATGCTTTCTAAACCTTCAGCAACAAGACAACATACTTGTCTAGCCATCAGAATCAAAGGACACACCCATGCAACCATCAGCATTGGACATGGCACCCTGCAGCCCATGTGTAGAGTCAGCTCCCCATTTATCAAGCATCATTGAACCTTCAGCCACATGCTGGAAAATGGGGCCAGTGGTCACTACTTCTCACAATTGTTTATGTATATAGTATATATAACTATATATAGCATATATAATATGCAATATATTAATATAGTATATGTAATATAAAATATTTATCAATGCTGAGTAGAAACTCAGCAAATGACACACACTGTTTAATAAAGTGCATCTAAAGATGTGGTGTGGATATTTTCTCTCATGTTCTGATCAGTTCTGGCTGGATGTGTGGAGTTCCACACAGAGGCAAGGGCATTTGATGTGAGCCCTCGTTCATTGGGAAAGAAGCCTGCCCCTGGTCAGGTCCCCAAGACTCTTTGACAGAGATCTGGCTTGTTGGGTCAGTTGGGCTCTCTGAAATGGGTCTCTTCTTCTTTTGCAGCTTGTGGCAATAAGGTGGACCCTGTGTATGAGGCCCTCAGATTTGGCACTTCCCTGGCCCAGAGAACAAAGAAGGGCAGCTCAGGCAGTGGGTCTGACTCTCCCCCCAGAACCTCGGTAATTGACCTCGTCTTCTGTTCCGTAAAGTTGTCTGGGTGGGAAGGGGAGGAGGTGGCTCAGCTATCTAAGTACTAGCTGGCAAGCATGAAGACCCAAGTTTGAGTCCAAGAAGTGGCAGTTCTTGTGACTGACTGTAACCCCAGCACTAGGGGGGGAGGGAGGGAGGGAGGGAGGGAGGGAGGGAGAGAGAGAGAGAGAGAGAGAGAGAGAGAGAGAGAGAGAGAGAGAGAGAGAGAGAGAGAGAGAGAGAGAGAGAGAGAGTCCGCAAACTCAGTGGCTACCCATCCTCAACGAGTCGTTGAGGTCGAAGCTTAGTGGCAAACAGGTGTGCACTCCTTGCCCAGTGGTAGAGAGTAAGAACACAGGTCAGGCATGTGAGACTAGAAAGCCTTCTGAAGCCACACGATTGCTAAGAAACCATCCTTAAACTCATTGAAAGCTTTGTTCTTCCACGGACTTCCAAAATAAAAAAAATATATATAATCATGTTTCATTGTCTACGTGAGTGAAACTCTCAAGAAGAAAAGTGGCAATTAAAAGAATGAAAAGCAGCTTCCATGTGTTCTCCTAGCTCATGCATAACATGGACACCAGCTAGGTCTGCCTTCTCAGAAATGTGAATAGCCGTGGTAGTTTGCTGGCACTGTAGGGGACGCTAAAGAGGAAAGGGACAGACCTCCCCATCCTTTGGCTCAGTTGGTTGTAAAGACTAAACCCACACAGAAGAAAGCACTGTTTAGCATTTCTGGAAGACACACTGACATGTCTCCTATTTTATTAAGAATGAAAGTGTAACAGCTGTGTCGGGGTTATTACAATGGCCATTCCACGTGCGCCCTGAAGGATCTGCTAGTAAAATGGAAGTGTTTGGCTCCGGTGGACACTGTCTCTCGGCACGTAGAATATTACTTGTGCCATTGTACATGTGTTTTAGTATGTGCTAATGTTCCCATGAGGGTATGCAAAAATGTGTGTGCATGAATATGGAGGTCAAAGGTCAAGGCAAGGCATTTCTCTCTCTCCTCTCACTTGCAACCATTTTAACCATGTTTTTTCTGACATGAAGTTTCTCAGTAACCCTGAAGTTCACCAGGTCAGCTCACCTGGCCAGCCAGTAAGCTCAGGGATCTGCTTGTCCCTGTGGCCCCCGACACTGGGGTTATAAGCACCTGTCCTCCCATGCCTGGTTTTTATGTAAGTGTGAGTGATCCAGATTAAGGTTCTCATGCTCACACCGCAACCACTTTAAAAACTGAGCCCTCCCCAGGCTCCTGGAATTTGTGACATGACCTGATGACCTTCTGAAGAGGGTATCATTCTCATTGGAAGTTCAAACGGTGATGTTAACTCTCAGCTACTGGAAGAACCATAGAAATGGAGCTAAATGTGATTTGAATAAAAATATGCTAAAGTGTGTGAGTATATGTGGACAATTGTATGACCCTTAGCATGTCAATCAATGATGGACCATATATAACAACTGAAAATTCACAAATGCAATACAAATCCCTCTCTAGATCCAGAACGGGCATTAAAGTTCTATACTCAGTAGGCCCATGATACATCATGGCTCACTGGTTTACTCTGTGCTGTCTCCTCTTTTCTCCAAGACGTCAGAGCTCGTGGAGGTTCCTGAAGAAGCTGATGGATCAGGAGATGGATCTGACCTCAGGACACGCAGCAACAGTGGTGAGTGGAAGACCAGCCTGCAGGGACTGGAGCACACTCTCAGGCTGCAAGGGCTGAGTCCATTCCTTTCATGCCCCTCTCATTCTCTGATAGCTCTGGACTATGACATGGGCAAGAGTCTGTGTTCTTGAAGAAAGGTGGGTGTCCATTCCAGGTAGTTCCAGTGCTCTGAGTCCATTTCCGTCCGTGCTTGTGTTCTCAGACCTACAGGCCTGGCCATTGAAAGGCTCAGGAGTTGTTTACAACCCTTCTGTGAATGAGTTTGTCCTCCAGCGACACAGATTAGGTCTGAAAACCTGACCTCTTGTACGTTACTTTGGGCCACATCTGAGACGCCTGAATTAGGTGGGCAGTGGCGCCAGGCGGAGAGAGTGGAACACGTTAAGTCCTTAAAGGAGATGAAGACTCGAAAACCGCTGTGAGAGAGAGGAAATACCTCAGTAAGTGCTTGCCTTACATCTCATGTAAGGACGTGAGATGGATTTCTAGAATCTACATTAGAAAGGGGGAAGGGGGAAGGCGGATGGTGCCTGAGGAGTTATAGCAAAGGTTGACCACACCAGCTTCCACAAACACTGGCACACATGTACAGTCAAGCCTGTACATCATCTATGCCTGCACAAGTAAGAACATGCATATGAATGTGCAAGCACGCAACACACACACACACACACACGCATACACACTGAAAAAGAAAAGCAATAAGGAGTCTGGAGGGTTGGGTCAGCGGTGAAGAGGGCTGATTGTTCTATCAGAGTGGCAATGTTCAGAGTTCAGCACATACATCAGGCAATACATAAAACTACAGCTCCGATGGATCTGATGCCCACTTCATGCCTCCATGGATACTTGTATGCACACGTACAAACACACCCACTAAACTAATAGGAATATCCGCTAGGTGGTTACAGCAAAGCCTGGAAGTCTCGGCTGGGGCTTCAACTCTCTGAAGACATCCCTAGCCTTTGGGTGGGTGGAGGATGGGGGTCTGTTTGAACATTCCAGATAGGATTTTGCTTCACAGTCCCACGGATATGTGGTCAAACACAGAGGAGAGTGATAAATACCCATTAAAGGGGCTAAAAGTAGCCCAAGGTGATTTGGCTCCAGATCCGTAAGAAGTGACTCCACAATCACAGAGATCAATCAGTTGATCAGCCTTTTTGAACCTTTTACACAGGTGTGACTATTTTTTTCTGGAAACTTCAGTTCATGTGTCCTTCACCGTCACACAGGAAAATGGTGGAAACTCTGAGCCCTTAACAGTGTGTAGCAGACACACAGTTAGCAGGCAGAATCGGGCAGAGCCATCCTGGCCCAGGTCTGTCTAGAACTGTGTGCCTATCAACTGGATTTAGCCAGCAGCTCCAGAGTTCAACATCTCACAGGTTAAGCCACTAGATACATAACTAAACTTGCACATTCATGTGGCGAGTCTGGCTGGCCACTCATGCTGAGTCTAATCTCTATCGTCACCTCTCTGCTGGCTGGCTGCTTCAGTGGACCTGATGGCCACTACACTGGACATCTAGGCCTCAGTAAGCCTTGCTCTGGGCTTCACCTTGAGATCAGGTGACCTAGAGACACTGAATAGCTGCTTTTTACCCCATCTCTAAATTGAAAATATTGACATCACTAGAAGTTCCAACAGGCTAGGCTTAGGGAGGCCAACTAGATAGATACGTAATGTCAAAAAGCAGAGTGAAGAAAGTAGCCACAGTGGGAAAAGAAACAGACACCGGGACCCAGGGTACAAACAAGCGGTTAAAAGACAGCAAGGTGGGCTAGAAAGATGGCGCAGTGGTTAAGAACATTTGCTGTTCTTGAAGAGGACCAGAGGTCAGTTTCTAGCACCACATCAGGCATCTCACAACTGCCTGTAACTCCAGCCCCAGGTGATCCAACATCCTCTTCTTTTCTCCAAAGTTGTTTGTGCACATGTAAGTACACATATTCATACACACATACACAAATGAAAATAAACCTTGGATAAAGGGCAAGAGCATTACCACATTAAGGAGCCTTGGTCAAACTGTAGTCCTGCCCATCACTGGTCTACCATTATTTCAGCTTCATTCTGTGCAGTAGTCCAGTGTGCTGTTAGTTGTTTATTTGATTTTTACAAGAGTACAGCCTCATCTTCATGGATGATTGTCCTCATCTGAGAGGTTTGCTCTTCCTGAAGTGCAAGGTGACCCATCAGGGAAGGCTAAGGACCACTGTTTACCTCTAAGTCGTAACCCAGCCACAGATACAAAACTGAAGGCGGGGAGGCATTCAGGCTCTCACACCTTACTTTTAGTTACCTTGTGGGCCCAAAAGGGGAATCAGCACTTGTTAGCAGCTTTTAAGTGTAATTTCAGTAACTGTGAATCCATAAGGCTGCTGTGATCTTTGAATAAGATAATGTAATGCCACAATAAGCCAGGCTTCATCTCCAGCATCAGGCTTCTCCAGATAGCTATAGCCTTTGAGGCCCTGTCTTTAGAACATGGAACTAATATTGGCTTATATCAGGGTTCCTGGGCACTTCAAGATGGGTTCTGGATTCTTGAGTCTCCAAAGAACTAAGCAGAGACACATAGTTGCAGTGGACTCTGAGACAACAGTTTGTTAAGAGAAAGGATGGGCAAACTGGCCAGAGCAGAGAGCTAGCTCAGGAGCTCAGTGGTGCTTAGCACACAGTGGACTGTGCTTTGTGGGCTCCTTTGCACAGCATGGACCATCTCGCTCAAGCTCCGTTACATGGTGCTACCTACCATCCCATCCTTCATTAGCATCTTAACTCTCCACCCAGTGGCCTAGAGATTTGTGCAGGGCCGAATGGATTTGAGACAGTGCCTGTCCCGGCGGCCAGTTTTAATCGGCTTTGGCCAGGGTTTTCACTGCCTTCTTCTGTGCGAACTATTTACATTTTTTTAGTGTGCAGATCTTGTATTGCTTTAGGCAAAACCTTCTGGACCTCTGCTCTGTCCTGGTCTCCAGCTGCAGAAGAGGCGACATAAAACTAACACACACACGTGCTTTTCTCGGTCTGTCCGGCCACCCACCCACATGGACGCTTCCACACCTGTCTCTCTCGGGAAATAGGAATGCCACTCAACAAGTTCATTAGGCCAAAGTCTTTTGCATCTGGTCTGTCTCCCCCTTTCTTCACACACCTCCGTATCTAGCCCATCAGCAAATCTTCCCATAGCTCTTTAGAACATCCATCACGTGCCTACCACGTGACTCTATCTCAGCCATCCAGGTCTGACTCCTCCATCAGCACTAGCCTGTTAGACTCATCCATTTGATAGTTAAGATGTCCCTTAATGGTAGAGAGGTCTTCTCTCACCAACTGCTCTTAACAGAGCTATACATTGCAAAGAGCTGGACTTGGGAATTATCATTGTGAAGTGTGATTACCAGTAGCAAATTCTGTGTAAGCCCCTTGAGGCAGAGACACAGCCCAGAGACTCTGCTCTACCCATCCACAGAACAAGCAGGCCCTATATCATTTGGGGCCTTGTTAGAAATGTAGAATTTCAGGCCACCTAGACTTGCTGAGTCCACATGTATATATTATCTGTGGTGGTTGATAAGTAGGGTTAGAGCATTCGGTGTCTCTCACTACACACACACACACACACATACAGAGACAGAGACAGAGAGAGAAACAGAGAGAGAGAGAGAGCACATTCCAAATAGATGAAGAATAAAGAACAAAATACACTCAAAGACATAAAGTTGACTGCTTTCCATCTATTTCGTGTTAGTGGACAATTCACAGCCATATTGAAAGAGATCTATGGGACTGGACATGGTAGCTCACACCTGAAATCCGAATGCTCAGAGACAGGATGACCACAGTTCAAGGCCAGCCCAAACTACAGAAGCAGCCCATCTCAGTTTTTTTAAAGTAAGAAATAAGAAAAAGAAATAAAAGAAAGTCATAGGAAGAGAAAGATCCATTTATAGCTAGCTATAAACTCCAGCAAGCTTTAGAGGTTTATGAATAACCAGCCCCTTTGATCAGCAATAGCTCTCTCTCTTCACAAAGCCTCAGCAGCCGGAGGGGGATTAACTATGCAGCGTTTGCTCCACACTGTTTTGATTGATCTCAGTCCCTCATCCATGAAGTCTCTGAGATAATGGGAAGAACGCACATTGATATGCTCAAGCTTCCTTAGGGGCCCCTGATCATGACCAGAAGGTGTGGCCTTTCAGAAGCTCTGCGGAGCTGGTCACAACCAGTTCTGGATGGCGTTTCATCAGCTCCAAAAACACACATAATTCACATACATTTATATCTTCCAGTCAAAGGGCATGCCAGATTTCCTGAGGAACATCTCTCTCCAGTCTCCTTAAAAAGATCTCAGTTGGCTGCTCAGACTGAAGTCTGCCTTCTCTATTCTGGGTTGTCCTGGGCAGGTCTGAGTCCTCGTTCCTTTTTTCAGTTCTCCTGGGTCTCTCATTATAGACGGGGAAGGTGTCGGCCTTCACCTCAGGCTCCCCTGCTAAATGCTTCCCTCATGGCAAAACAATATGAAAACTGAGCAGCCATAGGTAACTGCCTGTCTCTGCTCAGAATGTCAGATATCAGCCTTCCCAGCAGCCCTCGGTAGCCACATTTCTGCCAGATATCAGCCTTCCCAGCAGCCTTTGGTAGCCGCATTTCACTCCAGCCGTATTGATCATGATCCCCTGGAACAGGAACAGGGTTCAGGCAATACACATTCTTACTGAGCTGGTCACATCCACTCAAGGATGTCACAAAGCCCAGTGTTGCCTCAGTTTGCAACACTTGAGTGAAGAACTTTTGCCCAGAAAGAAAAATAAACCAACTTTGGTATTGATGATTTACTTTTGCCTTCAGCTTATGTTGTTTCTGGATATCAAATACTAAATTGTCACCAGTGGAGGAGTAGAGAAGAGGAGGTGGAGGAGGAACAGGAGAGTGAAAGGGGGGAAGAGTAGGAAAGAGGAAGAGAGAGAGAGAGAGGTAGAACTTTCCTTCTTGAATTTACAATCTGAATCCATGGTCCCTGTGTGAGAAAAGCACATAGAAATTTCTGTTTAAAACTGTCAAGTGAGACAGCAGGTCATAATTTGTGCACAGAGGTAAAGATAACTCCTGTCTATGGAATTTAAATCAAGAACTCAAACACTCCCAACAATAAGCTTTCAACAGATATAATCTAGCAATCGCAGTTCACCCAGCAGGAGAATGTGCTGCTCACACACTAGACATCCCCTGTGCTAACCAGTGCACCGCAGAGCCCACCTGAAAATGCTGCTGCAGGGAGAGGGAGCAGGGTCAGTTAATTTAGTCCTTGGAGGCACATATGTCACAATTATCGAACAGAATTATGTAGTCATTTATGTTTAAAATATGAAGCATAAACTAGAAGATCCAATGAGAGAACAAGAAGCTAACAAATAAGAAAATTTGAAGACAACTCCAGAGAGAGAGCTTCTAAAATATTGTAAAGTAGAAATGTGATTGGCAGGTTGAATAGGTGTTAGACACATCTGAAGAGAGAAGTAGCATCCAGAAACACAGAGCGACTGAAAATAGTGAATACCCAGGGCAGCAAGGACCTGGAATCTGAGAGAAAGTGCGTGATGGAAAGAGAGTAGACAGCTTCAGTGCCCATCCAAGTGACTCTCTAGACGTGCATACGGAGATGGGAGTAAGAGAACATTCTGGCTGAGAACTTACAGAACTGATGGAGGACAGCACTCCCGAGAGCCATCCTTGGGCATCTCTGTGACAGAACAAGGCTGCAAAGACAGCAAAGTGCTGATGAGACTGAGAGGCAGATGATACACAGAGGAATGAAAATTACACAGAAGCTTCTTTCAGATTATAGCTGAAGCTAACAGTAAAATGGCATCTTTAGTATGAAAGAAAGAATAAAGAAAAGGATGGAGAGAGGGAGGGAGGGAAAATAAAATAGAGCAAATTTTCCAAACTACAAAAAGTAGCAAGAATTGAACGAATTGAGTGGGAATAAGGAGCTAACCAATCAGAGAGAACACACTAGGAACTCTACCTGAGGTTGTCCTCCACATTCCTTAAACATGCATACACACACACCCGTGCACACACATGCATGCACAGTCACAGAACACACATGCACATGAACATGTAGACATACATATCAATATAAAAGTCAAAAAAACAAAATATGATACCCCATCCAAAAGCAGTATGAAGATAGCAATAATAAAGATAAGAGCAGACGTCAGTAGCTTGCCAGGACAGGGCAATAAATCTTGACTGGATATTAAACAGAATAAAATTTATAAGCTCTAACAAGTTTGAAGATGGAAGAGAATAGGAATCGAGATGCCATAACCAAAAAGGCACTATGACACACTGAAAGACCGTCAGGACCAAACTCTCTGGAAAGCTCGAAACCCTTTTCTGAGTGAGCCGATACCAAAATCGCTAGAGTGACCATGGCCCAACTGCTGCCGGGGGATGGAAATAGAAATTGTGAGTTGTGTCTAATCCTTATAGAAACCGAATCAATATTTAAATTTTTCATGGCAAAACTACCAAGCCTGGACAACTTCATAGGTAAATTCTACCAAACAATTAAGAAGTATAAAATTTCCACATTACATAAACTCTCTCTGAGAAGCGAAAGTACAGCAAGGAGGACGGGCAGACGCTTTCTTTAACTTGGTTTACGAGGCTATTACAGTACTGACTTCAAAACCAAACAAGGCCGGAGAAGGGAAAATTGCTGGCCGCTCTCTCTTGAATATGGATGAAGTGAGATTCGCATGAGCTGAACCCAGTGATGTACTTCCAAAGGAGACTGCATAGCAACGACGTCAGAATTAGACCAAGGACTCAAGTTTGGATCCACAGCAGATAATTCAGTAATGTCACCTGGCAAGTGTCATTCGAAAGAAAACAAACGTGGGCGTCACACGTCTGCAAGGTGAAACAGAAGGCAGAAAACGAAAAGGGAAGTCCTTTTTTCCACACACAAAGAAGGAAAAATCACTTCGCGGGAGCAAAAATAACAGTTGTGCCGTGTACATGGTTCTGCAGTACACACAGTTCTGTAGTATACACAGTTGTGCCGTGTACACAGTTGTGCGGTATACATGTTTTGTAATATACATGGTTGTGCGGTATACACAGTTGTGCCGTGTACACAGTTGAGCGGTATACAAGGTTTTGTAGTGTACATGGTTGTGCAGTATACACAGTTATGAAGTATACAAGGTTGCACAGTATGCACAGTTGTGCAATGTACACAGTTGTGCAATATAGAGACAACTGCCTTGCTTTTCTTCTCCTTTCTGCAAATAGGTTTTAGAAACAGTTTGGGGAGGGAAGTATGCTACCCTTGCAGAGGATCTGAGTTCAGTTTCCAGCACCCACCCAACTTGGGTCACCAACACCCACGTAGGGTGTCTTACAACCACCTGTAACTCCAGATCCAGGGGATCTGACACTTTGTGGCACTCCTGTGTGTACACATACACAATAAAAATCTTAGGAAGAAGAAGAAATGGCTTGGGGAAATAGATCTTAAAACTTCCCCCACTCCTGGTTATATTCTGCTTTTGACTGTATATCTAAAAAGCTTAAGGTCGCTAATAATTTTCACAACAGTTTACAGGAATAGTACACACTTTGAACTAGAATATCTGATGGATATTCAATAAAAGACTAAATAATACAAAATTTAAAACTGCATAACATTCCAAAGTAGACATTGTACTCACCTGATCCCTTCTTTAGACCCTGTTTGCTGTTTCCATTCAATTATTTACTGCTCTTTTGGAAAGAATATAGTTTTACACTTACAGAACCAATGCTTACACCAGGATTATAGAGATGGTGTAATACCAGAAAAGAGTATTGCTTGTCTCTGCTCTGTTTCAACAGGTAAACACCAGGTTACGTGAGCAAGTGCTGCAGGCAAACTCTGGGACCACTTAACACAACTCAGCAATACACCATTGAGCACATGGACAATATTGGGCATCCTTGTGCTAACAAAACTGTATCTTTAAACTCTAGAATTATAAACTGAATACCCTGAATATTTAAGACTCCTTAGTACTTCAGCAGAAGCTCTTGCTTTGAATGTGTTTTTTTATTGATTTTATTAATCTATACATTTTTCTCTGCTCCTCTCCTTTTCTCTCTCCTCCCCTTCAACCCTCTCCCATGGTCCCCATGCTCCCAATTTACTCAGGAGACCTTGTCTTTTTCTACTTCCCATGTAGATTTTTAACATAGAACTCCTCAGTCCGTGTTAGCAACAGTGGAGATGCTGATGATGCTCAGTGGGTAAAGGAACTTAACCTCCAAGTCTGACAACCTGGGTTCAGTCCCCAGGCCACACAGGATATAAAGAGAGAACTGACTCACTAGTTGTCCTCTGATCTCCAAAGGCACACTGTAGTGTGCAACACACACACATGCACAAACACATACACAAAGTTTAATTTTTACAAAACCAATGAATGAATGAATGAATGAATGAATGAATGAATGAATGAATCAGCGCACCAATGAACCAAATTATATGGATTCCTGTGGTCTGCACCATGTTGTGCTGATAGCTCCTTGCTATTGTAAAGTGAAAGAATGAAGAGTAAATATGTTGGCCGGGCGGTGGTGGCGCACGCCTTTAATCCCAGCACTGGGAGGCAGAGGCAGGCGGATCTCTGTGAGTTCGAGACCAGCCTGGTCTACAAGAGCTAGTGCCAGGACAGGCTCCAAAACCAGAGAAACCCTGTCTCAAAAACAAAAAAAGAGTAAATATGTTAATTCTAAAACAACAAGCCATCCCAATAGTACAATAATTTATAGATCAAACGTACTTCATAAATGTGGAACCTTCTGCCTCAATTTACTCTAAGGGGTATCCATCCAGTAAGAATGACAAGCTGGCAAGTAAAGCTCACTGGGTTTCTGTAAAAAAAAAAAAAAAAAACCCTCTGGGCAAGTGTGCATCTGGACAGTGAGAACTCTGGGCAAGTGTGCATCTGGGTAGTGAGAACTCTGGGCAAGTGTGCATCTGGAGAGAGAAAACTCTGGGCAAGTGTGCAACTGGACAGTGAGAACTCTGGGCAAGAGTGCATCTGGACAGTGAACTCTCGGGACAAGTGTGCATCTGGGCAGTGAACTCTAGACAAGTGTGCATCTGGACAGCGAGAACTCTGGGCAAGTGTGCATCTGGACAGCGAGAACTCTGGGCAAGTGTGCATCTGGACAGTGAGAACTCGGCTAGTGTTCCTTTTGAACAGTGAGAACGGTTGTCCACCGTGAGAGGCTGTGTTATCAAAGGTGATACCTCAGACTGGTGCCCCAGCACACATGGAAGAGGATTAGAGTTCAAAAGAGCTCAAAGAAGATCCGGCCATCAGCCTCAGTACGTTGGAATAAGCAATCTGAAGAATGTTCTGAAGTTAGAACTAATGATCTTCAAAACAATATAAACAGCATTAAGAGTATCACAATATTGAGTTTAAAATTCTGATATTTAGGAAAGGTTATTCAAAGGAACAGAATTGTCTTCTCAAGTGAAACCACACGGAAAACAGCCTCTCCCTCTGACAGGACACTCCCAAAGGAGCCTGAGTTTCAAACACACAGTGATGGCGGGACTATATCACTGAGTACACGCAGACTGTGGGTGCCAACTGGGCTTAGAAGGATGCTGCACGAGGTGGCAGGGAAAACGTCTCTGAAAGAAGAATGAAGGGATGGAGGGAAAGAAGGGGATGGGTAAGAAGCAGCCAATGATAAGCTCCAGTTCAGGGAAAAATCAAAACTGCCCTTGTCGTGCATGTCCGCAAACATGGGTACCAGCCACACAAAATGTCTGTGCTCTCTTTCCTCCCTCAGTGTTCACATATCCAGAAAACGGCACCGATGACTTCGGAGACCAAGCAAAGACCATAAACCACCAGGTATGTAGAAATCACAGAACACGGGTCAGGTAAGAGTTCCTGGATCAAACTACCAATCATCACCCAAGTGGGTCACAAAATCCATGGGGGGGGGGAACATAGCTTCATGTCAAATTGTTTTAACTGTTTCGAGAAAAATGTAACATGTCTGACAATAAGTGAATCGTAATGTGATATCATTTAATAGTATGTGATGTCATATAAGATGTGATGTCATATAATAAATAACAGAATAGAAGAAGCACATAAAAGGTGAAAATGAACATTGTATTAATGACATGCACAATTTTCTGTAATATGTTGTTGTAAGTTAAAACATACTTTATAATGTGTTAGTCAGCAAATCATATTAAGATTACATTGTATGCTATGCATGCATGTATTGTTATATTAGATCTATCCATTCATATATATACATATAATTGAAATAAAATCAAGCAATATTGTCCAAGGTACCTGAGCTTTAAGTTATAGTGAAATAAAAGGCCTGAGCTGGCTCAGTGGATAAAGGCGCCTCCTGCCAATCCTGCTGAACTGAGTTCAGTCCCTGGAATCCTTGCAGTGGGAGGGGAGAGCCAGTTCTCCAGCTGACCTCTGACCTCCACATGCACACTGTGGAGTACGTGCTACACATACAAATAAATGAGTAGAAAAATTAATAGCAAAGTAGAAATAAATGCAAAAAATTAATAGCAGGGTTCAAAATGCTGCAACAGTTCATATAAGTCTTATGTTTTATGTTCATAGAATATATTGATTATATTACATTACATAATGTAATCAAGAATATTATGTACTTGTATATATGTAATATGTCATTTTGGCTTGTATATTATACAATATAAATGTATCTATAATATTATGATTTTTTGATCAGATCAGTGATAGCATCTAATATTTATATGACACTACAAAACTCCTTTATAGTCCAATAAATTGAGAACTATAATAAAATCTATCTAACAGGGTTGTGGTGAAGTCCAGTTATGCTAATACAAATAATAAAATAGCAGACAGCCAGTAAACTATCAAAATTGGCAGCTTTTATTATCATATTTGTAAGATTTTGCAGCCAATAGATTGGGGTTCTGTGACACAGCTACCAGTCCCGTGCCAAAAATCTCTGCTTCCTCTTCACCGCCAATGGACTGATTGCATCATGAATGTACGTGCACTCTTTGATGAGATACATACCAACTTTCAACCTACTGAGAGACAGTCAGCGTTAAGGGCCCACAGAGATGGCTCAGGGTTGGGAGCACCTCCTGCCTGACCATGGTTTGCTCAGTCTGCTTTCTTACAGAACCCAGCACCATTTGCCTGGGGGGTAGCCTCAACCTCAATGGGCTTGGCTGTCCCCTGTCAATCACTAATTAAGAAATGATCCTACAGACTTGCCCACAGACTGGTTTTCTGGAGGTGTTTTCTGAATTGAGGCTCCCTCGTCTCCAATGACTCTAGCTTGTGTCAGGTTGGCATAAAGGCAGCCAGCACAACTAACTCCCTGCCAACTTAACACAAACACATCACCATTAAGCCACAACCTGTTTTTATTCAACCCCAAGTTCTCTCATAAAAAATATAAATAACTTTATAAGTCCCATTGTCTTTAAAAATTCAATTAAAAGCTCACTCCCTTCAAAATAGACAGTCTCTGCAAATCACAAAGAATCAATAAAAAGTTTTTTAAAAAATCAGTCTCTTTAAAAATCTAAAATCTCTTTTTAAAGTTCAAAATCTCTTCTGTGGGCTCCCGTGAAAATCAAAATTAAGCTAAATACTTTTTTACTTCAAGAAGAAAGAACCAGGGCACAGCCACAATCTGAATAAAGCAAAGCCAAACCCCAACAGTGTAAATAACTCAGTGTCCAACATCTGGGATTCACAGCTGATCTTTCGTGCTCCTCCGAAGGGCCCAGGGGCAACACCACCCACAGTGGGCCAGGCCCTCCCGTCAATCACTCAGTAAGAAAATGTGCTGCTGGGAGTGGTGGCGCACGCCTTTAATTCCAGCACTCGGGAGGCAGAGGCAGGCAGATCTCTGTTAGTTCGAGGCCAGCCTGGTCTACAAGAGCTAGACAGGCTCCAAAGCTGCAAAGAAACCCTGTCAAGGAAGGAAGGAGGGAGGGAGGGAGGGAGGGAGGGAGGGAGGGAGGGAGGGAGGGAGGGAGGGAAAACACACTACAGCCAGATTTTAAAGAGGTATTTTCTCAATTAAGGCTCCTTCTCTAGCTTGTGTCAAGCTGACATAAAAATTGCCCACAACCCCACTTCCATAAGACCCAAGTTCACTTTCCAGCATCCATATGAGGTGTCTCACAGGCATCTATAACTCCACCTCCAAAGGATTTCATGCCCTCTTCTGGCCTCCATAGGCACTGCATATGTGATGGTGTATATACATACACTTAGGCACATACACATGCAATTAAATAAACAAATGAATAGATCTCTTTATTAATGTCTATTTGGGGAAGCAAAATTTATTTTATACCTGCTTGTATGTCTCTCTTTTTTTCCAAAGAAAATGTTTTCACTTGGAGCAGAGGAGCAGAGGTAGTTAAAGTTCTTACCATCCAGTCCTGAGGACCAGAGTTCAGATCCCTATCACCCACATAATAGCCAGGCAGGCATGAAGGCTCACTTGTCTTTCCAGCTCAGAAGACAGAAACAGGGAATCTGCAGAGCAAGCTGATGAGGGAAACTAGCTATATCTGCAAGACCTGGGTTTGATTGAGAGGTCCTGACTCAGTGAATAGAGTTAAAACATGATTAGAATGAGTCCTGACAGAAGCCTGCACCCACACGCGTGAGCCCCACATACGCGTAACACACACACTTGAAATAGAAAAGACAGGAAGAAAACATTCCCATTTCTGACAGTTTTCATAAGGAACTATGTCAAAGAAAAAAAAATCACCTGAAGAAAATGACTAATTCTGACACATTTCAAATAGCTTGTAGTGGTGTACAACTCCAAAATTCAAAGTAAGCAAAGAAGCTGGACGTGGAAGCACACGCCTTTAATCCCAGCACTAGAGAGGCAGAGGCAGGTGGATCTCTGAGTTCAAGGCCAGTCTGGTCTACAGAGTGATTTCCAAGGAAACCAAAGCTATGTAGAGATACCCTGTCTCAATCAATCAATCAATCAGTTAATCAATAGCAAACTCAGGTTGTGAGAGAAGCCTTGGGAGCAGCCATGGGTTTTGACTGCTGAGAGCTGCACACACAGTTGGTGGCAGTCGTGTCTTCACATCCACTGTCTTCCCTTCCTCTCTCAATTCCGTTCCATCTTCTTTTGTCTTCTCTGCCAGGGACCTCCTTCCAAAGACCCATTACAGATGAACACCTATGTGGCCTTGTACAGATTTGTACCCCAAGAGAATGAAGACTTGGAAATGAGGTAAAAAAAATTAAATTATAAAGTTAAAATTAAATGAATGAAAGACAGTTTTAAAGTGGTTACTTTTCTATGTAAAAAAGAAAAAAGCGGGGAAAGTGAGGTGACTCAGCAAGGAGAAGCAAGCCTTCGGACCTGAGTTCAAGCCCAGAATCTGTGGTAAAAGGAGAAAACTAACTCCCAAGGGTAGTTCTCTGACCTCCACATGCACACTGTGGCGTGCGCACACACACACACACACACATGCATACACACGCAGAGACACACACACGCACACACGTATGCACACATACTCCCATATGCACATACCCACACACATGTGCACATACACACACTGTCTTTATGTCTGCCCACCTGTGCAGCTAACATGTGAGCAGCTTGCTGGGCTCTGTCCCAACTGTCTTATTCATCCGGGCTGTGGGGAAGCCGAGGAGTGCGCATCTATAACTAGTCTGGAGGTGGTGCCGATGCTGGTCTGGGAAACCACACTTTGCAAAGCACTTCTCTGGTTCATGGCCTATGGGATGTGAGAATTTCCATGAAGGGTAAGCATTGAATGTACTTGACGTTCAGTGGAGTCTAATAGATAATCAAAAGATTTTATTTAATCCCCAAGTTAGCACTGATGGAAGAGTTGAGCTACGACAGTCAGGGTCAATCTCCTGCCTCAGGTCAGCTTTGCTTGAGTCTGCCTTCAAGTGATGCTGGGACCTTCTTAGAACAGTGTCAGGGTCTGAAAACTGGCTTCTCTTTTTTACTCAAATGAAGACATGATGATCCTGTTATAGGTGAAGATTGGAGCCTGAAAGGGCATCCTCTGGGACTCCCAGGTGCTTGTGTCACTAAACAATAAATTGCACAGGGACACATAGTGACAGAGAGAATATGTTGCAGAAGAAAAAACAAACAACAAAAACTACTTCCCAGGATATACTGAACCAGAGCCGCCGCGGTGGAGGTTCCATGGAACCTGTGCCTGACAGACTGGCACCTTTGTCAGGATCTTCATGTATGGCATGCTTCTCTTTTCCTATTTCTCTGTGTATGCCCCTGTCAGCCTTGGCACAAAGATGATCCAGTTTGGTTTCTTTGTGCTGATTTTAACTTTACTCTCCACCCTTCACTGCTGCCACGATGGTTCTGAGTTTTCTCCATCACTTGGTAAACTTGCTGGGATGAACTCATTGTCTGGGGTGCAAGCTTTGCCCAATTAGTCCTACAATGCTGGGGGTGGATATGGCATTTTCAGGTGGTCTCTGTTTCATTAGAGACAGTCCAAACCTCTGAGCCGTTGCCTCTCTAGCCTCATGACTGCTATGGGACCTTCAGGAGATGGCCTGCAGTTGACTATCTACTCATAGAGATGAGACTGGCAATTACGCAATATACTGAGTTCCTTGAGATTGCCGTTTGGGTGTGTAGACTTCCCCGTGAGGTACTGAAGATGGCTCGATTGGTAAAGGCTTGCACTGCAAGCACGAGGACCTGGGTTCTATTCCCCCAGAAGGGCCTTAGAGGAAGAAGAAGAAGAAGAGGAAGAGGAGATATGGTGGCACAAGCTTATAACCCCAGAGCTTGGAACTCCATGGCCAGCCAAATTCATCTACTCAGAAAGTTCCAGGCCAGTGAGAGATCCTGCCCCAAAAGTCAAGGTGGATAGTTCTTCAGGAAGGATACATAACATTGTCCTCTGGCCTTCACAACATACCCATGCATACACATGTGTTCCTACAGGCACATAAACACACACACACACACCTAAGCTTAGTTTAAAATGAAAGAACTCCCTATTGTGTTGGCCCCACAGCTTTTAGACTATTACTCTGAATTCTCCAAGTTTTTAATGGCAGTTGCAGAGCAATACTGAATGTTACCAGCGACATTGAAGGATGTCTGGCTTTGTGCTGGCTGTCGTAACTCTGTGTGTTTATTTTTTGTTAGTTGCAGGCCATTAAAAGCCAAGATGTCCAGTCACGACTCCAACATTTACAATCTGCTTGCAGGCAAGCAGAGCTATTCATTCCCGAGAATGAAATGCCTGTATTTTGTAGGCTGCAAGATCAAAGTGATAAATCATACTTACTTTTATTTATTTATTTATTTGCTCAACTTTATTTTTTTAACCAAGGCATTGTGTGCTCCCATTTAAAAGCCAGGAGCTTGCTTAGCATATTCAAGGCAATACTGAGAGGATCGGGTATAATTCCTTGAATGCACTGGGACTTTGTAAATTATCTTTTCCTCCTCAAACCATAAGAGGAAAAATCGTTTTGATAAGATACTGTTCTTATCTGCCTGCATACCTACCCTGGGCAGCCTTCTGGGTCCCTTCCTTGGAAAAGAAAGCAAAGGAGTGACAGAGAAGGAATGGTCAAATGTGAATCTGTGGACAAAAAAAGCTCCAGATGTCAAAGCCAGCCATCAAAAGTCAGAGCAGATAAGTCATGGCATCACTAGATACCTTAGAGATTACCTAGTAACAGTGAAAGCTTTCTCTACTAGAGGCCAATGGTGCAGGCCTCTCTGTGGTCCTCCATCTTAACTTACTTTCCTCCGGGCACCAGCAATCACTGGATCAGGGCATCTCCCTGTCACTGCCTTCCCAAAACACTGTCCCCATGGAGAATGAAGTCTGTGTTCCCTGACCTCCAGCCAGCCTGAGAGGCTTCCCTGAACCTCATGTCCAGAATGTATTTAATATTCATTCTCTACACACTGGTCTAAACCTGCTGTGCCCATCCCCTCGCATGTGTGCCAGGCTGTTGTCAGGGTGCTGCCTGGATTCTGTGTACCTTGTGACGGGTGCTCTTCAGCATGGGTGAAGCAAGGATGATGGGTCAAGGCCACAGTGCCATTTTCGTAGGTGCATCTAAACGGATGTGTTGTGTCATATTACTTTAAGATCTGTTACATCTGTTTATGTTGTGGAAGGAACATTTGTTTTAATGATGCAAAGTTGGGTTGCATTCTTTTATATTGCATTTGCTTAATTCTGCGAAGCTGTGATTCTTTGCCTGTCTAAAACTCCTGATTTGTCTAATAAAGAACTGAGCGGCCAATAGGTAGGCAGAATAAAGAAGAGTGGGGCTGTCAGCCAGAGAGAATAAATAGAGGGAGAAAAAGAGATCAAGGAGGAGCAAGAACAAGGAGAGGATTACACTGAGGGAAACCATACAGCCCCACAGCAAGCCACAAAGTAAGAGTGAAAGTAGATATACAGAAGTAAGAAAAGGAAAAAGCCCAGAGGCAAAAGTAGAGGGAATAACTTGAGTTAAGGAAAGCTGGCTAGAAACAAGCCAAGCTAAATAATAATAAGCCTCCTTGTGTGACTTATTTGGGAACTGGGTGGTGGGTCCCCAAAAGAGCCAAAATAGTAGAGTAGAAAACAACCAGCCACACTGATGAGTCGGGTAGAAGGGTTCCCTACCCTGCTTTTCATCCAACAACAGGGCACAAAGCCTAACTATGAGCTTCAACTCTCTCCAGTTATAAACAAGAGCCCTCAAGTCTGGGCTTCTAGGATGAGGTTGTTACAAAATATAACAATATCCAACACACTGTAGAAACTCTACCATTTTAATTCCAGTGTACTCCAGCTTTGTATTGTTGTATTTAGTGTGTGTTGTTCTAGCTTGTTGTTGCTGTTTTGAGACCATGTCCCACTCTGTAGCCCCGGCTGGCCTCAAGCTCAGGATCTTGCTGTCTGGCCCATGGGTGCTGGGACTATAGGCATGTGCTACTGTATCCAGCTCCAAAGAGTTCCAAAAATAGTCTTTATTTTCAGAAAAGAGGAATGGAGAGAGAGGAGAAGAGAGGGAGAGAGGGAGGAAGGCAGACAGAGACGTCTAGACGGCATGAATTCACTAAATGCTCAAGAATAGAAAGTGTGGCACCGCTTGGCCCGGATTTAAGCCCCAGGCAAGTAACTCATGCAGTTATGTGATCCCACATGTCTGGAGAAGTTGCACAAGCTTCTGAGTCTAGACCTCTGAACATGTAGACGGTGCCCCGTGGTACCCAGGTTGGCTTCAAGCCCTGCTGTCCTCCATTATCTTTGGATTTAAAACATTATTTGTGGAGACTCAAAACTCATGCAGCCTCATCCCTACTGGCTGCTGTTGTATTTTCAGTCCTTTTCCCCATCCACAAAAGGATCATAGCCCCGTTTGACAGGAGACTCTTTCCTTTCTGTAGTCTGTGTCATATTATTTACCTTCTGTCTCACACACCACACACACACACACACATATCATACACACATGCACACATAGACATACACATCATAAACACACACATCATATACACATGCCCACATCTACACAGACACACATCATACACATACACACAGATATACACAGATACACACACATCATACACACAGACACACATAGACATACACATACACACATCATATACACATACACACATACACACAGATATATACACACTCATCAGACACACATATACACATCATATACACAGACACACACATACATTTACACACACACACACACTCGCCTGTCTACCTCTTTACGTTCTACATCCTCTCAGTCCTACCTCAGCATCCCTTGGTTGTGGGACATCCTCTCCTGGTGACTCTGTCTGGAATTATTTCGTTCTATCTGCCTCCCCTGTAAACTCCCTTTGGGAACTCTACCATCAACACTCCTACAGTAACTAGCCCCAGTATCTCTCCTGCTATGAGATGAGAAGTTTTCAAAACAAAGGCTTAAAGTCATTTCTTCTTCCTCACAGAGGGCACCTTTTGTTTTTAATCAGTAGAAATAGCCTGTATGACTTTTCCAGGTTGCTCTCACATGTAAACTATCAAGAGATGTAAATGACTGAGTACACAGAGTATTTGGAAACTCAGAAGTGAAGGATGAGGAGCAAATGAAAGAACGAAATATCAGATACATATTTCAGGGACCACGCGGTGTCTATTTGAAAGAATCCACTTTGACGTTCCACATCTAAGTCATTTTCATTTTTATTAGTTCTCTTCAAACTGATTTATATGATAATGGCCATTTTTATTCAGGCGGAGAAAAGAAATGGCAGGTTTGTTGGTGGAGAAAGGCTTAAGAGCCAACACAGGCAAAGAAGGAATTGCTTTTTCAATATTATTAAATTCTAAGGTAGATATAAATTAATGACTGTGCATGACAGAATGCCTAAACTAAGAGAGAGTTTCAGAGAAAAAAACACATCTCTTTAACACCAAATAAGGATTTAGAATTGTGAATCCCCAGGCTCCTGAAAACATCAAGTCTCTGACACTCCGTAGGTGAGTCTGAATTGCGGCAGGCAAGGGTGAGTCTGGTTAGCTAGCGTCTGAATGAGGACAAGCAAGTGTGAGTCTGGTTAGCTAGCGTCTGAATGAGGACAAGCAAGTGTGAGTCTGGTTAGCTAGCGTCTGAATGAGGACAAGCAGGCTTGAGTCTGGTTAACTAGTTTCTGAATAAGGACAAGCAGGCTTGAGTCTGGTTAGCTAGCGTCTGAATGAGGACAAGCAAGCATGAGTCTGGTCAGCTAGCGTCTGAATGAGGACAAGCAAGTGTGAGTCTGGTGAGCTAGTCTCTGAATGAGGACAAGCAAGTGTGAATCTGGCTAGCTAGTCTCTGAATGAGGACAAGCAGGCTTGAGTCTGGTTAACTGTTATTCGCAAGGACCTCTGAGATGGATGTCCTGAATCCATCTCTTCTGAATTATCTCTTCTGAATTTGACCTTGAGTTGAAAGTGACTTTAACCTATATATGACTTTTAAGGATGTATTCTCCAGGAGCGGTCCCCTGTTTGAGCTTAAGGGGTCACCGTGCTGGGAGGCATGGGGAGAGCAGACTGTAGTTAAAATTCAGAGTGGCATGCTGGCCAAGGGATACTGTGGAGAGCTACGGTGCGTCCTAGAGGGACACCCAAAGGGTCTTGGGACTTCAAGGAAGGCAGCATTGGCTCTCAACTTGCAGAAGTCTGCTTGTGAGATTTTGGGGCAAAGGATAAAGAGGAAAAACTTAAGCTCCAGAACTAGAGAAATTTACTAAGAAGCACCGAGTAGGGACCAAATGCCAACCTTCATTACAGAGAGGTCTTGAAGGTTCACAGCAGAGGTACGTGCTGCTTCTGTCAGTTCTGTGCCAGGGACACGGCTTGTGGTTCTCTGTTCTGGGGGACCCGCTAGGAGGAGGCAGCATTAGGAATGTGGGTAGAAAGTAGAACCTGGAAGCAGAGCAGCGGGCAGCTGACTGCTCTGACTTTGCTCCTACCTGTTCCTTACGCCCTACGTGGATGTTGGTCAGTGTCCTCTCTGTGAAAGCTGAGGAGCTAAGTAATTTTTATTTTTTTAATGTGTGTATGGATATGTATGTGTGCACATCATGTGGATGCAGGGGTGTGAGTGTGTGTGGATGCACGCGTGTATATGTTCATGTGCATGTGGAGGGCGGAGAATAGCTCTGAGTATCATTTCTCAGAAATTGCCTGCCTTTGTGTTTAATTTTATTTCTTGCAACAAGGTCTCACTCTGACCTGAACTCACCATGTAGGCTGGTCTGGCTAGCCAGCAAGCCCTGAGAATCTCCTCGTTTCTGCAGCTACTCTAGCACTGAGATTACAAGCGTGCACCATCATGCTCCGCTTTGTTTTCCTAACGTGGTCTCTGGGAACTAAGATCAGTCCCTGACCAACTAAGCCCTCTCCCCAGCCTTAATTTTACTTTTCATTGACACATAATTGCATCTATTTGTAAGATACTATAATGGTAGTTTAATAAATGTATATACTACCTATTGATTGATTCAAGCTAACCGTCACACCTAGCACCCTAAAGATTTGCCATTTCTGTGTTAGGGATGTTGGAAATCATCTCTGGTGATGATTTTTAAACATGGAAAGTGTCATCAAGTTAACTGTTGCCAACCACAGTTACCCCACTGGGCTGCAGAACATTGGAAGGTCGCCTTGCTATCCCTGCACAGCTGTGCCCGCACCCATCCTCCTGAACTCACCGTTGATCGGTGAGCTCAGACAGTGTGGCAGCATACCCCGAGTCATCACGCACATCACTCTCCAGTAAGTCTATCGGGACGAGGTTTGACCCCTGAGCCAGGGAGTCTGTGATCTGCAGGCTGTGCTCGTGTTACATTGCTCCAGATACAGAACGCTTACAGTGAAGATCACACTGTGATTCTCATACAAATCCGCAAGTTACTCTTTGATGCACTGATGCACGAGAGGACCGGCGAGATGTCACAGCTAGCTCGGAGGGAGCCCAGCGTGCGTCATGTCCGGAGATGAGGAGGACTGCTGGTGGGAATTGTCAAGCCAATGTGAGAACAGTCATGGAGCATCTCAGCTAGACTCTGCCAGGCGCAGCCCTCTCGCATTTCTGTGTGCAGTGATAATTACATCATTATAAGCTTTCTATGACTTCTATGAAATGAAAATAACAAAGTCATTGAAAAGGAAGACAATAACCTGATTATGCTTTTTTTGTCCATTTCTAAGTCTTCCATGACTTTTCCCAGCATTCCTTGAGTTCTTTTAGTAGAACTGTGAGGTTGTACAAGCCAGTAGTATTTTAGAGGAGTAAGCTGTTTGGAACAGCTAAAGCCATTGGTTGTGAACCATAAGAGTCCATAGAGAATGTTATTAAAGTGGAGGTTCCTGGGGACACCATAAACCTCCCCCTAAGCCAAGTCCTGCCTGGAAATCTGCGTGGTTAAATAGTCGCCTGAGTTCTGATTATATTCTAGATTTGAAAGCAATCATGATTGCTGTTAGCCAAGGCACACTCAGCCAGAATGAAGGACTGGGGAGACAGATCATGCCCTAAAGTGTTTGTCTCATAAGCATGAGGACGTGAGTTCAATGACCCAAACCCCCTGTGAAAACAAAAGCAGAACATGTAGTATGTGTTTGTAATCCCAGCACTGCGGAGGGACAGACAGCTGACTTAGTGACCTCCACGCCAGTGAGAGACCCTGTTTCCAGAAATGAAGGTAGACAGTTCCTGAGGAACAACACCCAAGGTTGTCCTCTGACCTAGACACACACACACACACACACACAGACACACACACAAACACACAGGACTCTAGCTCCCTGGTTTTATATTGATGGCTCCCAAGAGGTTTGTGTTTACCGTTGGGCCCACTCTAACGTCCTTCACCTTGCCAGCTGTGTGCACCCTATGTAAAATAAGAAGGGAGGCCACTCGAGACAAATGAGACAGGAGAAGACTCCCCTGGTGTCTCATTTCCATTCTCTAAGTACATTACTGCTTAGCAAATGCATCAACTTAATTAAAACTAAATGTAATTCTAATGCACCAATTTGATTTAAAAATAATCTTCACAGTCGCCAGGACATCAAAATCCAATCAAGGCTATTTGAGGAAAGTCTCTGATGCATATTATGTTGTGAGGCTGTACTATGTCAAGAAACCCAGACCTTCCCAAATGTCACTAATGTGTTTAGCAGCCTCCCTCTCACTCAAACGCCTCTCCCAATTAGGTTCTAGAGAGCGTGATCTGTAACAGTTCAGGAGCAGCTCCCCAAAATCTTCCAAATAGCCCTTTTAGCTGAATGTTCTTGTCAGAATATGGACTTGGGGGAAAATGCAAGCAGCCTTAAGGAGCTCAGGTTTAAGATAGAAATCAAGCTATAGAGTCCAGGTGTTCCCGATGTTACGCTTATGTGCCCAGACTGTAAACAGTTCTGGACCAGATTAATGAAGACTGAGAAATGAGCCTGGTGAAACCATTCACCACGGAGTCTCAGATGAGCAGAGTAATTTGGCTGACTTCCTTTGCTTTGCCCGTTGGCTGGGTCTTTCGAGGACATCTGTTTTGGTTGAGTGGTGGTGCTGATGGAGCTCAGTGTGGACTTCTCTTCCTCTAATGAACAGGCTAGGATATGGAATGTTAAAACTGTCCAAAATGCCTGCAGGGTGACATGGGCAACTCTTATGCATTGTTTTGATAAGTCATGGGTAGGCAGCTTGATATCCAGCAGTTAGCCGTGGAGCCAAACCCTGAGGTAAGTAGTCAAATCTCTCTGCCCCTGTTGATTTGTGCACAGATATGCCAGGCCATGCCCACTTCATGCAGTGGGCATTGTTCCCCCTCCAGGAGATCTGCTGTTTTCAGCCCTACAGAAATACCACTGTATGAGGCACCTAGAGAGTCAGTTAGTAATCCCAGTTACTTTGTGGTCAGGATGGATTGGGGGGGGGGGGGCAAGGAGACTGGATCTTCATGAAGAGAGGCAGAAGCCTTCCTAAGTTCTGGATCATTCCAAAGACCAGGGTCTGCAGCTACTGAAGGAAGCAAACATCTCATTACCAGTTGTCCCTGACCAAGCAGTATAGCAGTTCATGGTCTCATGCCTCTGCAACCCCAGCTGCACTGGAGGCGAAGGCAAGAGATTGAGCACAAGTTCAAGGTCAGCCAGGGAAACAGACAGACCACATTGGGGGGGGGGGGGCACACACACTAGATCGTCTTGACTCTGAGTGGAAAATGACAGGCTTGTGATAGAATTAGCGATTTTATAGTGCCAGAGACTTCTGCATAGTTTTCTCTCTCAGTCCACAGAACAATTTGCAAAGCAACTATGTCTCATTATGTGTTTATTATGTGTAACATATAAACTTAAAGCATAGCATTGTGATAGCTTAGGATTAGAGGCCTAGGCGCCTGGGATTTTTGCCTGGATCCAGGTTCACACTGGTTCTGTCCCTACCCTCCCACCCCCGGGACTTGCTTCTCATTCATGGAAGATGCTCACTGTCAACTCACAGTTTATAGACTTCTGCTTTTGACTTTACCAACATCCTGAAAGCTGTAATTGTGGCTTAAGAGTAATGATAACCAACACTTATTGTGGACTTATCTAAATATTTTATGTAAGCATTGATGCAATTTAGTGTTTAAAATAAAAACCAGTGTTTCTGTCCCTGCTCTTTCACTGGCCCACCCCTAATTTAGGATTGTCTAAGCCCCTTCCATTCCTTATCTCACTTGTAGAAAATAATGTGTTTGTCTGAAAATAGAGGCTCCAACTTGCTGGATTCCACTCTCCCTCAAGGTCAGGAAACTGAGGCTTAGAGAAATCTTGCCACCTCACCTGTGCTTCTGGTGCACATCCAAGAACTGACAGTCATAAGCACTCAAGAAACAGGAACTTGATGCCCTGGAATCTCCTTTGGTTATTCTTGCAGAAATAGAGAAGTGGAGATCATTTTTCTGACTCCCAAATAGAAGGCAAAGATGGCCCCTATCCTCCTGCTGTCCCAACAGTGGAGAGTGTCTCCACTCCTAAGAACCTTTGCTCCACACGAGCCATGGGGAGAGATTGACAGTAGGGTCTTAGGTCAACCTACCTGCTTCTAGGAACACTCATCCATGAAGCAACAAACCATCTTCCGATAATAGCTTCCAGAAGATTCCACATAGTCAGCCTTGCTTAGGTAGTATCATTCATAGCTCTGTGCATAATATACTTTAGCCAACAAGGGTCATCTTCATGGAACCTCCTGGCCTTAGACTTCTATTGTTCCCTGGTTGATAGGCAAGGCTGGCTCTCTCTCTCTCTCTCTCTCTCTCTCTCTCTCTCTCTCTCTCTCTTTCTGTAGAGTTGGTTGGCACAGTGTTTTAGTTCTTTGATGGTGGAATGCAGCACACTGAGCACCATGGAGGGAGAGAGCGAAGTTGAGAAGATTTGGAAAGAAAATGGACAGTTGTGAATAAAGGAATACAAGAGAGATACATGCAGTGTTTGAACTCAGTAGTCAGGACAAGAGCAAGCTCACATGCCCCAATGTTGAATTATCTCAAATCAAGGAAAAACCAGGCCAGCTAACAAATAGATCAGTTATATTTTCTTTATTATAAGGGACAAACTCATGAAACAGGAACAAGAAGTCCAAGCTCAGCTGTGTAGAGCGGGAACCACAGAGAGAGAGAGGGTGAATCCTGGGCTGCCCAGTTTTTCTCCTGGTACCCAGAAAGCCACGCCCTAACTTGGTCCTAACTCTTAAAGATAATTGGTTGGCAAAGATTCCCCATCACCTCTCCATTTTGTCTAAATAAGAATGATCCAAACCCAATGCAAAACTGTATACAATAGGAACAGATATCAAGTATAAAATTACAACCAGCATGAACAATATTAAGCAAGAAACACATGATAAATGTTTTAATAAACATTCTATTTTAAAGAATCTAAGTCTTGCATTGGAAATTGGCTTGGCTAAGTCATAAGAGGAAAGTAACTAAGACTTATCTAATCTTCAACCCCATAGAAGGCCTGAGAAGGGAGATATTACTTGAGTAGGCAGGAAGTGCAACCAAGCAGGTTCCAAAGTGAGCAGTATATGACAGAGACAATTGACTCCCTGAGCAATCACACAAAGTCTCATTTGTAATATTGAAGCAACCAACTTTGGCTAAGGCTTAGCATAACTGACAGACCATTTTCAGAGGCAGGAAAATTTTCAGAACTGACTTACCCTGTCTTGGCAAGGTTTGGCAGTACTTTCCCTTGTGTCCTGCTTATCCAGTCCAGATACCATGTTCTTTGTCAGTGGTCAAGGCATGGGCAGTTCCTTGCCCAAAGGCCAATTGTTCCAAGAAGAAAACAAACTCCCAGTTGATGTGGGAGTATCATAAAGGAGTGTCTTCAGTGCTCAGCATTCTCTTAGAAATAGATTGGTCCTGTCAGGAGCAATTGTGTCTCATGTCAATAGAACCCTAAGTTATTTAAATGCCATGTTCTGCAGATTTTTGAAGTGGTTGAAGATTACCTATCTAGGCAGAATACAATCTCTATATATCTAAAGAACCTAATTAATCTGACTATATGTATAACAGACATGAATAGCTATTGACCTATAATACTTAATACCTGTATAACTTAAGAATTAAGACTTCATATCAGAATATTAAATAATCTGCAAACAAATGTGCAGCAAATGAGGACAATAACCTCAAAATGTAAACAATGTATAAGTATCTTGATCAGAGGTAGGAATAATATAAAATACAATATGAAAATATACCCTAAAAGTTGTATCAATATACAAAATGTCTTAAACAGAAGTAGAAACATGCATGTATACAATCTGACAGAATAACTTTGCATAGGTGTACAAATATTATAAACAGAAATAACAAATATAATTTGAACTTGTATCAATATACAAAAACTATACCAATGTAAATTATTCATAAATAATAGAACACAAGTATTCACTATATTACCTATTATTATTATTGTTATTATTATTAGTGTGAATATAAGTTCACACTAAATTATCTATTATCCCACTCAAGCTTTCCTCTTTTTTTTAAATCTCTGGGCCTCTTCCCCATCACCCCAAGTCATGGGGCTTCTTGGGACTCCCTGTAATTTGCCAGGCTCCAGAGCTTAGGGACGCTTATCGCTGTCTGGTACCTGACCTGGGGTGAGGGATCAGAGTTGGAACATAGTAATCTGGAGGAACAGAGCCCAAGGAAGAGAAGTAGCTGGAGAGAAGAGTTAACCAGGTGCTTAATAAAGAGAACTGAGCAAACTCTAGCTAGAGCCTTAAAACTGGGCCAACACATTTTTTTGACATAAAACAGACTATCCCACAGTGTGACCTTACTGTGACTAGAATGCCAAGTCAGCGGCTACCTCCTGTCACTGAGAATCAACCAATCAGCAGGGACAGAGAGAGGATCTTTAAATCATGCTTTACCCAGAGAGCAGGTAACATGTAAAGAAAGTGGATCAGACCCAGGGAGTGGACACAGAGGCCATCATCCCAGAGTTTAGCCTTGCCCTTCAAGCCAGGTGCTCAGCAGCCTTGTCTGTGAGACTGTGACTTGGGTGTTTTTCTCCTTAGCATCTCCTCTCCAAGTGTGGGAGTCTCTGCATGCACCGAGGCAGCTGGGTCTCACTTCCTTCCAAATGCTCATTTAGACTGCATCTAGATTAAAGGTTAACTCAGACCACGCAAACCGTTGGTGTATTTTTGGGCCAAGGGTTTTGTTCTGCAGTGTGTACCGGGTGTAGTGAAATGGCTCTTTCACAACCAGCCACTCTGGATATTTGTTGAATGAGGAAGTGAGTTTTCTAAAAAGCGCAGAATGCATGGATCGATGTAGCGCTCTTCACTCCCCAAGCACTTTTTGGTCCTGGTCAGGATCTTTTGTTGGGAACAACACTGTCAGAGATATTCATGTTATCGCGGATGAAATAATCTCAGCTGTGTGCCTTCTTCAGCGGGTAGTTTAATTAGCACGGGGCAGATGCTCTGGGACTGTCCACTTCAAAGCACTCTAAAGGCTGGGTCTCTAGCTGCTCTTTGATACTGAAATTTAAAGCAAGCAGCCTCATCTTTTATCCTTAGGAAAGGCACCTCTCTCGTCTCCCGCTCCAATCCCCTGCTTACAGCCTCTATCAAACCATCAGCAAAGCCTTTGCATTTGATACCGATGTGCCGTTTCTTAGGTTACGGGGTTAAGTAAAATCTGCTGGAGCTTAGCAGATTTGGCTACAATGACTTTCATCCGTGGTACTTAATTAAATCCCTCACCTGGGAAAGAGCGATTTTCTTCAGCATCTCTCTCTGGTGGCATCAGTAGGCAGCTGCGACTGTTGAAATGGCAGAAAGTCGGTTGTGTTTACTGCTGCAGGGCTGCTGTAACAGAGCGAGCAGAAACCGTGACTTCTGCCTGCATTCTTCATCTTTTAGTAATCCATCCTCTTCATGGGAGATTCTAAATCCTGAAGCACTCACAGGGACTGTGAAAGAAAGCGTAGCTGTTCCAACAGAGGCAGAGGTCAAAGGTCAGTGGGCTTCAGAAGAAGAAAGGGACCCGGGAGATGGTTCAGTGTCTAAGTCACCTAAGGTGAAGAATAAGGCCCTGAGTTCAAATTCCCTAGGACCCATGTAAAACCCAGGCATGGTAGAGTGTGTCTGTAACCCAAGTACTCCTAGGATAAGATGGGAGGTAGAAATGGGAGAATATCCATGGTGACTCCTGAAGGAAGCTAGCTTTGGATATGCAGTGCATTCGTGAACAACAAAAGATCCTGATTCAATAAGGTTGGGACCAATATCCAAGGCTACCCTCTGATTCCTATGCAATCATCATGGAGCTCACACATGCCAACATACATCATACTTGCACACATTGGACACACAGAAGAGGAAGAGGATAAGGAATAGGAGGAAGGAGAGAATGGGGAAGAGAAAGAGGAAGAAGAGGAAGTGGAGCAGAAAAAGGAAGACGAGCTCTGGAGAAAAATATACCCATTGTTTTACCATGACCCCTCGGAGTTCCATAAACACCCTTCACATGCCTGCACCTTCCAAAGATGGAGATCTGTGACAAGAGTCTTCCCAATTTCTCTCGGAGCTGCCCTTGACTAAATTTCATAGCTTCCCTGATCTCTGTTTCCAGAGTTTATCCTGGAGCAGCAGGAAGTTACGCTTAGATATTAGTAACCCTGCAAGTCTCTGTGGGAACCCCAGGTTGAAACAGATAGTAACTGAGATGTGGTGCTGACAGCAGAAGAGGCTGAATCAGAATAGCAAAATGAGCACAGAAATCTGCTCTGCTCTATCCCAGCACCTAAGAAAGTCAACAATGAGTTTCTTAAAGAGTGCTTCTGGTACCATACAAATAAAAAGAAAGGCTGCCTGGAGAGGACGAGGATGAGTCTTGAATAATTCCTGGCTTGGAGCAGCAAACCCAGGCAGAGTGAAAAGGTGATTATTGTGGCATAGCCTCAGCATCCCAGCATCAGGAGGCTAAAACCAGGAGACTGCAGGGAGTTCAAGACAAGCCTGGGTTACATAGTAAATCCCAGGCCAGCCTGGGCAACAATGTAGTATCAGGTCTTGAATTGGGCAAAATCCATGATATTGGCTGATGCTGGCTCTGCGGTGTACAGTCACACTGACAGCTCTAAGTCCTTCCCAGGGAAGACTTATAGCTCCTCTCCCTCCTTATCTTGAGATGGTGCAGTACCTGTCACAGGTGTGGGGCCCACTCTCCCATCTCTTGCAATCAGGAGTGGCTTTAGGGATTTTGTTACTAAAGAGGCAAACATGAAAATGTAGGCTTTCACTATCCTTAGCTATGTATCACATATGAGACCAGGTTGGTCAACATACATGACACCTTGCCACCCCAATCCCCTGTGTGTTCCTTTTAAAAAAATATTTATTTTTAGTTCATGTGTGTTATGTTTTGCCTCCATATATGTCTTTGCAAGGGTGTCAAATCCCCTGACCTAAAGTCATAGACAGTTGTGAGCTGCCATGTGGGTACTGGGAATTGAACCTAGAAGAGCAGCCAGTGTTCCTAACCACTGAAAATCTGGGTCTTTTTGAAATGTAAATATGATCTTCATGTACTAAAAGTAAAGATAACCACCATTTTAAAAAATAAGGCACAGAAATTATATGTGCTTTCCATTTTCTTGGGAGGGAAGAGCCAGTGAAATGGTGTTTGTTTTATTTCTGTTTATTTTAGGATTGCGTGAGTGGATGAAAAACCGTCTCACATCAAAGTCGATTTTCCCTTCCTTGTTTCACTTCCCCACCCAACTCATCCATTCTTCATTTTTAGGCCAGGAGACATGATTACTCTGCTAGAGGACTCCAATGAAGACTGGTGGAAAGTAGGTATCTCGGTCTTTAAAAAGAAATAAGAATCCTTTGGTGATGACAGTAACCGTAAATGTTACGTTGGCCGCTGAATGCCTCCTCTTCCATTTCAGGGAAAAATTCGGGACAGGGTTGGTTTCTTTCCGGCCAACTTTGTTCAGAGAGTAGAAGAGCATGAGAAGATTTATAGGTGTGTTAGAACCTTCATTGGCTGCAAAGACCAGGGACAGATAACACTGAAAGAAAACCAGGTAAGCAAAGCAGACACAAGCTGGAACAAGCAGGGGACCAAGTGTGTCACTTGAGAAAAGATGACCTTGTGTCAATGGTGTGGGATAGCGAGAATCCAGCATACAAGACCCTTAATTAGTTTTTATCGTTGTGATAGAATGCCATACCTAAAAGTAATTTAGGGACGAGAGGAGTTGTTTCAGAACGTTGGAGTCCATAATGCCTGGGAAGGAGATGAAAGAACACAACAGGGCCAGGAAGCTGACTGATCACATTTCATTCAAGCCCAGGAAGCAGAGGGGACAGGAGGGAGAAGGAAAGACAGAAAGAACAGGAAGTGGGAATAAATAATAAAGCTCCAAAGCCCGCCCCTAGTGACAGACTTCCTCCATCAAGGCCCCACCTCCTAAAGGTCCCATTAGTTGCCCCAAACAGTGCCAGGAACTGGAGACCAAGTGTTCAAATACAGGAGCCTGTAGGGGACATTTCTCATTCAAACCACAGAGCCTTAGTGGTGTCTGTCAGAGAAGAAGCATATGTAATGTCTGAGTGTCATAAGAGAGCATCTCATCCCTGCACCTGTCTGAGGACCACAAGTCACTGATGTTAGCGGCCACTCCCGTTTCCACTCTGGGCTTGTGCCCACCTATGTGTTATCACCTAATGAGAAAGCTTTGTCCTCTTGTGCTGCTGAGCTACAGGGCTTGGTGTGCTGGCTCCAATCACACAGAGCCCTCTCAGATCTCCTAATCAAGACTCTAAGCCTCTATGTTTCCCCTGAAGGCCATCCACTTTCACATAATAGACAGGGACAAAACATGGACTGAAAACCACCTTGGACAGAGACTCCGCCCATCTCCCTGCACTCATCTACAAATTCCTGGTACCTTTTTGCTATGTTGACTGGCACATTCTCTGTGAGGTTGTTGGTTTTCCTGAGACCTCTACATCTATAGTATCCTGAAACTACTTCCTTCTGGATTCCTTATCTCAGCTCTAGAATACAGATAGAAACCAACAGGGCAATCAGAGTTCAGCGCTGTCCTGTTCCTCTGTGTGTCCCCTTCCAGCACAGAGGGGCTGACCTTCAGCCGTGCTTCTGTTTTCTCCTGTCACGTACCTCATCTTCACTACAGACAAAATGACCTATGCCAGTCTCCAGGACAGTTCTGGATAAGTCAGAGGAGGATGTGCGGAACCAGAGTTTGACATTTCCTGTCCTTCTCAATGAAGCCTCACAGTTGATTGCAATTTTCAGTATGGGGGTCAGATATTGGCATCTGTATTCTTGGTGTATAGTGATTGTAGCAATCCTCCAGGTAGTGGGTCTCTACCTGAAAATGTGGAAATTACAAGGCTCAGTCTACAAGAATTTAAAGAATGAAACATGCATTCATAATTTAAGACTTGCCTGTTCAGTACAGCTGTCCCAAACATATGCTGGATGTCATTTCTTTAATTTTATTATTCTATTTCATTCATGTGGAGACTGCGCCTGCATAGATGTCTATGCAGTACATGCATGTCGGGTGCTGTGAAGGTCAAATGAGGCATTGGCTCGCCTGTGATCTGCAGTAATAGACAGTCTTGAGTCAACATGGGGACGCTGGAGATCGAACCTGAGTCCTCTGGAAGAGCAGCCAGTGTTCTCAACCACTGAGCCTTTTCCTCGCCCATTTGGGGGAATTACCTTCAAAGATAGTTACTAAGTCTCTCTCTCTCTCTCTCTCTCTCTCTCTCTCTCTCTCTCTCTCTCTCTCTTTCACACACACACAAAAGCACACACACGATCTGTCATTACTTTTTAATTATAACTGATTTATTTTTCTAAAATACTGTTTTATTCAATTTGATCAACCATTTTCTTTTCCATATGTGGCTCCAGATAGCATTATCTAATTGAAAAATGCTTCCTCACACTGGACGCGTAGTTTACACCAAGCAGTTCCAGCATTCAGGAAACACAAACAAGAAAATCTCAAGTTCAAGGTCAGCATAAATAGTGAGTTCAAAGCCAGACTGAACCAAGAACCTGTCTCAAAATAGCAAAGTCTTAGGGTATAGCTCAGAGATAGAACACAAGCCCCTGGGCTTGCTTTCTAATGTTAAAAGAAAAGAAGTCCCATACAAAAACAATGATTCACCTTTCATTGTGAGTAGTCAATAGAATGCCTAAAGGAAAACTCTAAAAAAAAAAAAAATACAATGAAAAAAAACTTTTGGAAAAAAATGTCTATTCCCTTTAAAGTCAAGAAATAAAAATAATTAAAAATAATATACCAATAAATCAGATCACTGTTTTCCTATATATCTTAACAACAGTTGCAGGTGGAATTTGTGAAATCGACTTTCTGTAGTTACGAGTGTGCATCAGTCCTCTCCTTTTGAACAGTTACTTCAGACCATGTATTGAGAACCATGAAAATTAGTCAGTCCTATGCATGCTATAATTCCATTTTCTGCAATGAGCTCCTGAAAATAATCTGTGCGCGGTGGGAGGGTGGGGAAGCTGGGCAAGGAATGACAGCCTTCAAAGTAATCTCATAATGGTGAGAATTAGGGACAATCACACGGTGACAGCGGGTAGTCAACAATAAGACTTCCCTTAGGGGAAGAGTTTGGAGAGTGTGAGGATAATGCTGTAGACAGAATACAGAGATCAGAACCAGAATCCAGTGCTGCTGTGCCCAGATGAACATAGTTCTCAAAGAAAATTCTCTGAAAGATGAAAGAGCAGAGATGCAGATGCAGGGGGTCCTTGGCCTTATTCAGCCTTAATAGCACAGTGATGGAGATCAGGTATGACCAAGGTACCCAAAAGATCAAAAATTTCCAGCCCACCTCACCTTGCCCTCACCACTGCAACCATCCCCCACCACTAGGGGCTACCCTGAAGTTCAGGAGATAGTGGCATTGGATGACCTACGGCAAAACAAAGGCCCAAGAAGAACAGCAAAACTGACCTAGGAGACAAGATGTTCTCATTTCTACCAAGGGAAGAAGACTGGAGGAAGCTTGAGCATGGGGTGAGCCCCTGAGTCACCTGGTATGTCAAACCTTCCATGCTTGAGGAAGCAAGAGAGACCCAGGAAAGACAGGCAGGGTCTTTTTCAGTGGGCATAAAATGTAATAGAAAGAACTGGGAGAGGCTGGCTCAAGGGTAAAGAACTTACTGTGTAAGTGTGAAGACAGGAGGTCAAATTCTTAGCGTCCTCCCAGAGGCCAAGTGACTAAGGAACCCCCAGGGAAAAGGAGCTAGCAAGACTAGCCAGATCACCACATTGCAGGTCCACAAAGAGAGCCCACCTCCATGAATGAAGCAGGGAAGATGCTTAACCTCAGATATTTATAACATCTTCTTTTCACATGCCCTGTGAACTGTGTGGATTAACCTTGGAGGATTTCTATTTTACAAAATAGGGAGCAGATTCCAACAGAGATTAGGTGCCTTACTCAGGGGCACATGTGAGTGCCAGGCAAGAATACAAATGCAAACACGGGCCTCTTTGCCCACGTTAGCACCTCTACTGAGCACATTCCCACCCCCAGGCATGTTTTTATTAGTTGTTTGGGAAATCCATACAATGTACACCCTGATCACATTCACTTCTCAGTCATCGCAGGTCCACCCTCCCACCCTTGCTCACACAAATGCCAGGCACACCCCGCACCACGCTGTAGCCATATCTCTAAATGCCACGCACACCCCACACCACACTGTAGCCACGTCTCTGAATGCCACGCACACCCCACACCATGCTGTAGCCACGTCTCTGAATGCCATGCACACCCCACACCACACTGTAGCCACGTCTCTGAATGCCACGCACACCCCACACAACAAACACAGACTTCTCCCACCTTGACTGGGCTCAATGAAGACATGGACTTGGCTGAGGGAAAGGTGGAAATGTTGATTGATGGTTTTATTTGCAGGTATAAGAAAGCCTCTAACCTGAGCTGAGGTGGTGCTCTGCCATCTCCGGGCTTGGGAAGTAAAGGCAGTGGATCAGGAGTTCTAAGCCAGCCTGGGCTACATGAGATCAAACAAGAGCCTTAATTTAAGAATATTATTGTTAAATCTGGGCATGGCAAAGCACGCCTTTAATCCCAGCATTCAGAAGCAGAAGCAGGCTAATCTCTGTGAGTCCAAGACCAGCCTGATCTACATAGTGAGTCCGAGACTACTCAAGGCTACATATATAGTAAGACCCTGACTCCAAAAATCAATGCTATAATAACAACAATAAATAAATAATTCAAACTTGACATCCACTTGAACTTCTTATATTATTAGTTTATGCTTAAAGAATGTGATATAGGAGGAAGGTCGTTGATGGCAAAGTCATATAGAATTGGATCTGTAGCCTGTGTGGATTTGATAGTCACCTCTAAATGTCACCTAAAAAAATGAGTATAGTAGATCTTCCTAATGTAGACCAAGAGTTCACTGTGTCCACCTGTATAAAGACAGCACAGTGCCTGGACACCGTGGGTGTTTAACAAAAGTCATATTCCACCATCCTAACCCAGAGCAGGTCTCAATGGAGATTCATCTGCAGTGGTAAACACCCCATGGGCCCCAGAAAGTAGCCAGTGTGATATTTATAAGTCTAAAAACATAAAGAGACAAGTAACCATTAACAGAGGAATGGGAGAAAATTGATTCTGAAAATAACTGCAGTGCTTTTTTATTAAATCACATTTCTGTTTCTGAGGTTAATCTTTCATAATTATTACATTGTTTATCCACAGAGCTCTTGTTTCCAGATGGAATTAAGTTATCCATTATGAACACGTAGGAGCCTGCCTTGACAGGATGAATTTTCTTCATGTTTTAAGCTTAAAAAGAGTCCTACTTAAATGGCTTCAAATTCCTTTAAATCATTTTTATAAAATCATCCTTGGGTCTGTCATAGCTGTAGAAATGTTTTCACAGATTCCTTGTGTTGTGGCAAAAAAAAAAAAGCCAGAAATTATTTTTTTGATTTTAAAGCTGCAATTAATTATATGGAAATTTAGGAAATAATATTTTTAAAGATAGAAGAACATAGCAACTGCAGCAATTCAACCATCAAGTTATTATTGACATTAAAATCTTTGACGTATCTCATACCAAGTTTTCATTAGAATGCATAGTTTAATATATTTTATTTAGACTGTCTAATTCTACTTAGTTTTATAAAAATATAATTTTTAACAGCTGTACATACATCAGAGTGGCAAACTTTGGAATATTGGCCAAATCTAGTAACTTATGGTTTTTATTATATGATAAGGTTTAGGTTTTTATTTTTATTTTTAATTATGTATATACATGGATAGAAAAAGAAAAAGGGGTAGAGATAACAGAGGCAAAGGGAAGAAAAGGGATGTGGAAAGAGATAGAAGAGAATTGAGAAAACACCATTTTCAATAAATCTGACCATTTCGGTTGTCATCTTAAAACTCTCCAGCATCTGCCAGCTGTCACCTTTGCCCTTCAGCCATGGTGCAGTGCCAAGCCTGACTCTTGTGACCCACCGACATCCTATGTGACCCAGGCAGTTCTAAGTTGATCAAATTGGTCCCATTCTACTGTCAATGATTATTTAGTGGTTGGCTCTGACCCAGTTCTGGCCACGGAGACAAGTCAGAAAGTGAGCTGAGGGGCCCAGCAGGGTGTAGCATGGCCTATATTTCCAGTATGCTCCAGGCTTTGACAGTGCTCGCCACCTTTCCTTCCACTCTTCACCCATCCACCTCTGTCCAGACCACACTGAACTCATCTGTCTGTCCATCTGTCTGAGCCCTGGCTGTCCTGAAACTCACTCTGTAGACCAGGCTGGCCTTGAACTCACATATCTGCCTGCCTTTGCTAGAATTATAGGTACCCACTGCCACAGCTGACCCCTTGCCCTGCACTTTGTCAGGTGCATTTTTATTTCATGTTCATTCTTCTCTGCTTAAATGTCTTTTTCAAGGTCCTGCTCACCAGAAAGGCTAGGTCAAGGGGTGTGGTGTGTGTTTGTCTGTGTGTCTATGTGTGTGTGTGTGTCTATGTGTGTGTCTGGTTGTGTATCTGTCTGTGTGTGTCTGTGTGTGTATCTGTCTATGTGTGTCTGTGTGTGTTTGTGTGTGTCTCTGTGTGTGTATCTGTCTGTATGTCTCTGTGTGTGTCTATGTGTGTATCTGTGTATGTCTTTCTGTGTGTGTCTGTCTGTGTGTATATCTGTGTGTGTATCTTTGTGTGTCTTTCTGTGTGCCTGTGTATGTGTGTCCCACTAGTATCCTTTTCTGAATTCACTGCCCCAAATACACTAGCATCTTCCATTTTCACTTGGCGAGTGCCGCCCCTAAGATAGACAGTAGTGGCTGCTGTCTTCCTGCTCACCCCGCTTAGAGCTACTCACTCAACGTCTGACTTCATAGCTGCTCCCAAGATGCACAGCTGTCCTCAGGCTGCCCCCAGCATTTACACTAAACGTGTTATGTACCTTTTTATTTGTGTTTGGTTTGGTTTGTAGTTTTGTGAGCAAGCTATTGTGTGGCTCAGGCTGGTCCCCAACTTACTATGTAGCCAAGGCTTGCCTCAAACCTCTTGTTCTGCCCCTGACTCCCAAGTCCTGGTATAAAGAGTATGTGTGCCATTGTTTCTGGAATGGACAAAAGCAAACCTCAGTCTTTGAAAACTGAGTTGGGTTCAGCTTACCTATGTTAGGCTCCAGCGAGATCCAGCAGAATCTCCAGCTACTTCTGTCTCACAGATGACAGACATCTGGACATTGTGTCACCCTTGGCACACCCTCCACGCTCTGACATCAACTCCTCCCAGAGTGTGATTTAAACCTCTTTGCAGTCAGGTTTCTGAAACACAGCTCACATACCAGCCTGGTGCATGTTGCAGACCCTAGAGGTCCAGCTTTAGGTGCTGCTGGAACCTCATCCAGGTTCCATTCACCGGTAGGTGCTGCTACCTCTGGGTTGTAAACATGACCAGGCTCCTTCCCAGCCAGCCGCCTTGGAAAAGCAATGCTACCTCAACTGAACTTCTTTGCAGATCTTGACCCAGGTCAGGGTAGACCCCTTATCTCAAGGTGGAGCCGTCCATGTGCAGAGCCCTGTAGCTTCTCTCCAGCTGAGCCGCACACTTGCCTGGTCTCTTCCCTTCCCGTACCACTGCAGCATCTTTCAAACTCTGTCCCTTTCCAGGGAGCTCTTGGGCCACGTCTTGGGCTGTCTCTGGGAAATACTCACCAAGGTGTGCCTTTCAACTGTGGCAGGGGTTCACGGGAGGGGGAACTGTCCTCCCCAGGGGCCGCCTCACACATCTGGCTGCCTCCCCCTTCTTTGCCCTGCACTGCCCTGTGAACAGTGAATAGCAAGGACACCCGAATGGATTTCCACTGCTTCCTTTGGAGTCTCGCAGAGGTGCCTGCTCTGGTGTATGAGAGATGCTCACGTTTATTTGCCTGGAGCTAGTAATGAAATTGTGTCTTGGCTTCCTGGTGCTATACAGTTCACATGTAAAATTCCAAGCACTGGACAGGAACCAGTGAGTGACAGCTATTATTTTGGGTCTTCAGCATAATATACTGAAAACTTGCGATCCTTGTGCGAGTTCTGTGAGACGTTTTTGTCATCCTCTCCTTATGGTGCCTCTTCGGGGAGTCACCGGATTTAATGCCGTTTTGTTACTCCTTACTCATAAAGCAGGAGCCCAGAAAATATTCTGCATCTAGGCCCGTTTCCAAACCCAGGTTTGCATGTAATGTTTTATTGAGCATTTCCTCACATTGCCACCCCCGACTTCCCCCTGCCAACCGAGCCACGTCTCCTTTCTCAGCTGGGTGTTCCTGTATGCTCAGTCATCAGCAGCTTCTGCTGCAGGTCCCTGCTTGTTCTCGCTGAACTGAAGCCTTTCCTCTCTCTCCCTCACACTCAGATCTGTGTGACTTCTGAGGAAGAACAGGACGGCTTCATCAGAGTCCTCAGTGGGAAGAAGAGAGGCCTGGTCCCGCTGGATGTCCTGGTAAACGTGTGACCGTGGCGGTCCCTCCAAGTGCAGGAGGCCAGCTCCGCTGATCTCACTGTGTCCACCCAGAGAGTGCCCAGGAAACGGGAAGAACTCAAGACCTGAGACTGTGGTAGCAGTCTGGAAACAGACCCACTGCATGGCACATCCAGACTGCCAGAGAGCAGCATCCCAGAGCTGAGGGCAGCTGGGGGCAGTAAGTGGACCATAGCCAAGGCTGCCCCAGGACTCAGCTCCCTCCCTACGTGCCTGCGCAAGGCTGGAATATGCTCCTGTCATGGTGTGGTCCTACTGACAAGTTTGGATCTGAGTAGCCAACTGTCACTCTGGTTCCAGACTACTGTCCCCAGTGCTGGCCAATCAGCATCACAGCTCCTGCAGACAACCAAGAAGGCCAACCTTCCTGTTCCCAACACCACAGGCCTCACTCCAGTCCCTGCTCAGTTTGTGGGTCTATCTGCTGGCTGGAATCTTTTTTCTTTCCCTTTGGTCCTTGGAGCACATCCCAGGCAGGGCTGAATGGACACGGTACAAAGATCTGACTTACTACAGAGAGCTTGCCAGGGAGTCCTTGCTACTTCAGTGACTCACTCAGGTGACAGAGCAAAGTCAGAGGCACAGAACCAGGCAGCAGCAAGAAGTGGGAGTGAGGACAGGGAAAGAGTCCTTACGGATGGGATTGTGAAGCCCTTTCAGACGGGGCGTTCTTTCCCAGAGCAGGTGGGGCTGGGAATGGGAAGGAGCAGAGCGTCTCCATTTTCATTTCATACCCTCTGTATCAGGAGCATCATTTCTTCCCTTGTGCAGCCTGTAGGACTCCACTGTGGAGGATGGGTCCACCATGCAAGGAACCAGGGGCAGGCAGCGCCTCTGAGACAAACATCTTAGAATAAATGTAGCCAATTTAGACCCCATTCTTCTCTAGGGCAGTGTTTCTAGCTCTGGCAGGTGTGAGGCAGAAACGAACCTGTGATGCTCGTCTCTGCAGACGGAGGGAGCTGGAGCTTAGCTCACACCAACAAGAGAAATTGCTCTCGACCTGTACCGATGTTTACAAGAACATACCACACTGCGATGCCTTCCTCCCAAGCCCGGTCCCAGCATTCAGACCTGCTTCCTAGCAGTCACTGATATGTTTAAATGTGATTCACAGTGACTTCGAAATTAACGTTGCTTTGATTTATTTTGCCACTGAGCAATAAAATCATTAGAACCATTGGGTTTGGGGCTTGGTTCTGCTTTGTTTTGCTTCATGATTGGTTTTGTTTATTTAAGAAAGGCTCTCTAGCCAAGGCTGGCTCAAACTCACTGCATAGCTGAGGATGGACCTTGAACTTTGGTTCTTCTGCCCCCACTTCCAGGAATGCACCACCGCATCCCATGCATGTAGTGCTGGGAACTGAATATAAGGTTTCATACATGCTAGGAAGTCATCCTGCCAACTGAACTAATCTTTTGTTTTGGTTTTGGAGTTTTTTTTCTGTTTTAAAGACTTAGAAGACTATATCCAAGGCATGTCAGCCTCTTTCCTTAGACCAAAGAATCATTTGTCTGTAATGTTTTTGTTACTGCTCAGAGTGAAGTCAGGAGCTGAGCTACAGCTGCAGCTGGTCTCACAGGTGCCCGGATGCCTTACTCCTAATCTGCAGCCAGCATCCATGTTCATCTGCATCCGATATCACCTGTAAAAGCAGGTTCACAGGTGCAATCCTGGGGGAGCGCAGGTGGATCACATGGCTGCCTTCTGAACACCCAGGACAGACACTTTCTGCCTCCAGTCAATTCTCCATTTAATCCAGACAATCTAGTGACCGGAAGGAATGTGAACCACGTGTGTCTTGTCCTCTTCTCGTGGATCCATGTCCACCACAGGCTTTTGGTACAGGGGTACCAGATTTGCGTTTGAACACAAGCTTGTGAAGTTGAATAGGTAGAAGCTATGGCATCCAGCCTCCCAGGTGATCTCCCTAGTGCCTTTGCCTCCTGGTGATCTTGTCTTTGAGGAGCCTCCCCTACACCGAATCAGGGTTAGTCTTAAGTAGCCAGTGAAATATAGCAGAAGTGACAGTGGCTGACAATGAAGCTGGCCTACAAAACTCACAGCTTTTGCCTTGACCTAGCAGGCTGCGCTGTTGGGATCTACACCACATGAGGAGGGCATGTACCTATATGGGTCACTATATGGGGTCTCCATGAGAAGACCATACACTTCAGCAGCTGGGGCCCCAACCTCAGTGATTGTTGGGGCAATGACAGGGCAATGGGGAGTTGTCCCTGCTGACTGCTACTTGAGTCACAAATATATGATCAATCTAAGCATACAAAGTATTTTTAAGTGTAAGTTTTAAACTCTTCAGAAACATGTGAGTGGGACAGGAGGCTTTGCCATCGCAACCCAAGAAGACACGTATTCACTTTGTACAGTGAGACACAAAAGCTGTGCTGACGCTGGGTACTGGCAGGCAGCTAAGCCTCCAATGACAGATTGCAGCATTCTCCAAAGGTCTACAGTCATCCAAACAGAAGAGGCAAACTCCATATGCTCTGCACAGACCATTGTGGATGGCTCTCACACATACATGGTGGGGAGCGGGGAATAAGAGAAAGGGGAAGAGGTTGGGGTCAGGACCTTTCCTGTCCTCTTCTGCTTGCCTGCAGGGATGACAAGGTCAAGGAAAGTGGTGGCCTACCAAATTCTCGATGGTTTCCAAGATGTGAGAAGTAGCTGAACTGGAGGTGGGGTGAGGACCTTCAGGGACAACTGCTGGGGCAGGGACAGGAAATGGGAAGAAAGTGTCACGAGCTACTATGAGTCCAAAGGGCACTCTTAGGAGTTGAGGGGGACAGTGTGCCTCCTCACTATCTGTGCTGCTAGTCACGGGAACACCTCAATGCCAGGGCAGCTGTGCCCTGCCCCTCACTGTGGAACACAGCTCTGTGCTGGCAAATGTGTGAGGAAGAACTGACTGGACGCTCCTTAAGGCTCCAGAAAGCAGGGAACTGAATTTCTCTTTCCCCACCAACATGGCTACCAGAAATTGGTTTAACCTTTAACATAGAAAATGGAGCTGCAAAGAGACCAGATATAGAGGTCTCATCTGCATGGTGGCTGGAAAGAGAGACCAGGTATAGATGTCTTGTCCACATGGTGGCTGGCAGGGCTGGTTCATATATCATTTTCCATTCCAACTAATGCACCTAACATACAGATATATATATACACACATATATATATACATATATATGTGTATATATATGTGTATATATATGTGTGTGTGTATATATATATATATATATACACACACACATGGACAACGAGAGGGGGTGGAGGAATCCCCCTACTCTGATAATGAAGAAGAATCCAACATCTGGGCTGCATATTTAAAGCAGCCAGTTGAGTAAAACATGGTAGGAACTTAATGGAACTAATCTTTGCTGTTGAGGGGAAAATTTAAAATCAATAGGAAAGTCATACACATAGCAAAAGGCAAAATCTGAGTTTGGATGATGCGCTCCTCCAAGAAGAGAGCTAGAGAGGAAATAGACTCAGGGCACCTGCTAGGGCTTGACCAGCAGGCAGAGGCAGCTGCCCTGGCTGTGTGTTCTAGTACACGCTCACACTCACTTAGCATCGCCGCCCCACTCAGGACTTCCAGCTTTTAATCTGTTTGCTAACTCTCATTGTGAATACCCAAAAGGAGAGTTAGAACTAGGGCATACTGCCAGCCTCCTCTAGAGTGCGACTTGAGGACTACAGTGATAGTCCTCAAATGGTACAGACTCACCTAGCAAGCTTGAGGTCTCTAACACCAGATTCTTCCTGCAGGCTACTGAGGTAGGCAAGCGAGGATGAACTAAAAGAGATGATTGCCTCCTCTGGGCTGAGTCTGCAGGGGTGGGGCAGGAGGTGGAGATCTGTGCACGCGAGGATCAAAGGCTCTGATAGCGTGAATGAACGCACAGCTAGGAGGAAGGAGGTTGGCACCAGTGTGAGAATGTAAGAGAAAATTCAGCCATGCTCAAAATGTAATTCCCAGGAAGCGAAGTGAGCAGGTGGACTCCAAGATTCACCACAAACAGAATCCCCTAAAAATAACTTAGGCAGAAAATTCCAACTAATAAATGACATCCCATACCTGTCTCTGAGACTTTTCTTAGTCACCATCCTGTTGTGTGTTTTGTACACCCGGTGGTTTTGATCCTGAGAGTTTGCTTTTCTCTTTGCTTCCAACAGGAAGTTTTAAATTGCTGTCAGTCTTCTGTAGGTAATGAAAACTTAACTGTATCTTAAAATATCCGTAACAACATAGTCATTTATTTTAATTTTAAAATGAAGAAATGGTACATAGTTTTTAATACAATATTATCACATTTGAATAGCTAGTGAGTATCTCCCATGTCTTTGTGGAAGTCAGGACACCCTGAATCCTGAAAATACCCTCTGGAAAAGTAACAACAGCTACTTCAAGAACAAGGGTGAGCCGACTTTCAAATTCCTCCCATGACACCTAACATGCTGGCACATGCCTGCAATCCCCCTGACATGCTGGCACATGCCTGCAATCCCCCTGACATGCTGGCACATGCCTGCAATCCCCCTGACATGCTAGCACATGCCTGCAATCCCCCTGACATGATGGCACATGCCTGCAATCCCCCTGACATGCTAGCACATGCCTGCAATCCACCTGACATGCTAGCACATGCCTGCAATCCCCCTGACATGATGGCACATGCCTGCAATCCACCTGACAGGATGACACAAGCCTGCAGTTTCCAAATGAGGGTGGCAGGCCTGAAAGGATCCATAAGAGTCCATGATGAACCTAGATTACATCAGCAAGTTCCAGGCCAGCCTGAACTACACTGAGACACTAGAGAGAAGGGAGGGAGAAAAACAGGGAAGGAGGGAGGGAGGGAAGGAGGAAGGGAGGGAGGGACAGACGGACGGACGGATGGACGGACGGATGGACGGACAGAGGATTCTCCTATGGGCATCACTGGCTCAAGTTCTAGAGTTATCTCCCCTGGTTTCATCTTTTTCAATTCATGAACACATCTTCATCTTCTACTAATTTATGGAACTTAAATGTTTTAATCACTTATTTTAATCCAAGTAAAAGTGTCATCTAAGGTTGATTTCCTGATCAGCTCTGACCACGCTGAATTGCTGCCTCCATTCGTACTCAATTCTGAACACCATGATTTCAGTTTTGACTTTTCTCTGATTTAAAAAACTGAAGTGTGTGTGAACAGATGAGCCGTTTTATACTGTTGCTGGAAAACAGGTTCTAATGGCTTCTGCTTTTATTGATTATTTTGTTTTTGTGTTCCTATACCTGGCCAGTGCATATAAATGTTCAGTGGATGTTGGAAAGATGGGTCTAGTCTGCAATGTGTCGATTTTACTACGTGTCTATTAAATAAATAAAGAAATTCAGATTGTCTGTATTCTTTTTGTTTATATGTCAGTCAAAGACAAAGAACCAAGAATAAGCAACAGTGGTCGTTAATGGAAGACTCCTACAAGGACCTCCAGTCACTACCAAAGTCCAGCCTGACTGAAGGAAATGGCATCTGCCTCTTTTCTGCATTTAGAACCGATTTGCTTGGCCATGTCCTAAGCAAATGTTCTCTTCTGCTTCCTGGAGCACACTATACAGGAAGTTTCTCTCTCTCTCTCTCTCTCTCTCTCTCTCTCTCTCTCTCTCTCTCTCTCTCTCTCTGAGTGAGAAGATTGCAAAGCTTTTTGGGGGGAAACTTCAATACTAAATGCAGAGATGTGCCCCTCAGAGTTCATGCTCTGGATATTGGAAGCATGGTCCCCAATGAAGCAATGTTGGAGGTGAGGCTTTGTTGGCATCCGGTTTGGTTTAGATTTGAAGTGCTGGGTATTGAACCCAGGGTCTGTGCGTGCTAGGCTCCACCACTGAGATATGCAGCCAGCCTAAACTGGAATCTCGTAGGAAGTGTTTGGGTCATGAGGACTCCACCTTCAGGATTGTGTGTATTACAGGGTTGTCCATCCTCTCTCCCGAGCTTAGTGCTATTGTGTTTCACCATGAAACAACCCAGCACAAAGGCCCTCACCAGAAGCTCACACCTTGAGACTGAGTCTCCAAGAGTAAATGCCAATAAATTTCCACTTGTCATAGTAACCCAGTCTGTGATGTTCTGTTACAGAAAAAAAGCACTAAGATATTATGCTTGTGACATGTTTAATAAACACTCACACAAATGATGATAGGAATGTACTTAGCTCCACAGTAGAAAAAGGTGAGTAACCTGCAGTAGCATGCAGGGGTTTTGCTGGTTCTCCTAGAACATGGGTCTGCATACTCCTAGATGAAAATGGGCATAGCAGCTTTTCAAGTTAACGGCCATGTTCATCTCCTCCACAGGTGAGGTCCTTCCGTCTCACTAGACTGCAGATGATGAGGGAGAACACGGTGTGGCTATGAGGAGCATCGTTTTTATTGCAATGTTTCTGACAGCATGCTTCCTTGAAGTTGGAGTACTGAGCAGCTGAGTGATGCTGCCACTGTGGCACCAGACTGTGTAGGCACAGAGGGGTTGTTAAGAAAGAGGTGTCCTGGGAAAGGGCTAGTGTGCAGGCAGAAAGAAGAAATGATGTCCTCCTTCAAGTCACATCTCATCCCAGAAGCCTTATCAGCTCCTGACCTAAGAAATGGCCCAAAGAGAACAAGGCATCTAAGCAATGTTTCCCTCTTCCCAATCAAATCTCATATGTGGGGCTCAAGGAGGAGATTATACACAGGATAATAAAGGTTAAAATATCATCAGAGAGGCTGGAAAGATGGCTCAGCTGTTAAGAGTACTTCTGCTGTTGCAGAGAACCAGGGTTTGATTCCCAGCACCCACATGCCAGCTCACAAGCATCTGTAACTGCAGTTCCAGGGGATCTGATGCCCTCTTCTGGCTTCTGCAGGCACAGGGCACAAATGTGATACACATACACATAAAATAATAAGTGGACCTTTAATATATAATATCATCAAAATGGAAACGAATGCAAGGTTCCTTTATGATATAGACCAAAAGTTTTTAAAACTTGCAGGCATATGATGAGAAAGATCAGAATGCTATCACATCCAGGACAGGATTGTGAAAGCCTTCCAGTTGTAGGGCGATCCCAAAGTCAAAACCGCTTGCCCCTAGCACTGGGAAGCTGGTTTCCCCTCTTCTTTATTGATTCCACCCTTCAGTGTGTGTTGCACTATCTCTGGTTTGAAAGTTAAAGAAACAAGCACGTGACTCTCATAGATGTAACCATAGAACCATAAAATGCAACGCAATAAAAGAGTACAGACCTTGAGCCAGGGGTGAGACTATGTGGACTGCAAGACCAAACAATGGTTCTGGCCCTTGTGGAATAGTCAGCCCTCTCTGGATTACAGAGTACTCTACAGAGTGAAGTGGGACCATGAGGGTCCAAGGCCTCAGCAGGACAGCCACAGGAAGCTGAACTCTAATGATGGTCCTTATAGAGCAAGGCAGTAAAGACCCACGCTCAGGCTGCAGAGATAGCTCTGTCAGTAACATGTTCACCTTGCACTTGAACCTACCTCTCTTTGATCTCAGAAACTACTTTTCAAAGAAAAAGGCCCAGCATGATGGTATGTTTGTTAACTAAGGTTTTTTGTCCTGCCTGGTGCTGCAGTTGTTAAGTCCCAAAGAATCACACAGAGTCTACATTAGTTATAAACTGATTGGCCCATTAGCTCAGGCTTCTTATTAACTCATAACTTATATTAGCCCATTATTCTTGTCTATGTTAGCCACGTGGCTTGGTACCTTTTTCAACGAGGCAGTCACATCTTATTTGCTCTGTGTCTGGGTCACGACTGCAGAAAGAGCTTTTCCCTTCCCAGAATTCTCCTGTTCTCATCACCCTGCCTCTACTTCCTGCATGATTGTCCTGCCTATACTTCCTGCCTGGCTACTGGCCAATCAGCATTTATTTAAAATATAAGTGACAGGGTACAGACCATGGTCCCACAGCACACATTTCTAAGCCCAGCACTGGGGAGATGGTGACGTCACAAATAACCCGGCCAGTCTACTTAGCAAGCTCTGGGTCAATGCGAAAGCTTATAAAACCTAAACATGCCCCTGAAGAATGACATTGTGAACCCTAGATTGATGCCTGCCCTCCACACACATGCACACACATACAGACACCCTCAAGCATGTGAACATAAAACATACCAGAACAACTGCTTTTAATGTAACATACCTGCATGAACTGTGTCATCCAGAACCCTCAGAGTGATCCACGTCTGCTGAAAGAAAGAACAACTGTAGAGCCCTCAGCTCAGAAACTTGAGACTCTCAAGGAACCACCTGAAGTAACAACAGCTTGACCCTGAAAGATGAATCCTGCTGCCTGTGGGGCTTGAGTCCTTGGAAAAAGTCCCTCTGTGCCCTTGTGTTCTGGTGAGACCCAATGAGGATCTGCGATGTCTGTGACTATAAGACAACAAATGTCTATCATTTAAATCACTGAGTTTGTTAAAATATAAGTAGGACACACACAGCATCTCACTATGAAGGTGGAGAGACAAATGAGAAAACACATGCCACTGTAGTGCCTGACTGTGAACAACAAACCCAAAATCAGATCCAGCATAGATAAAGGGTTTCCAAGACTCAGAGGGGTCATTGGAGGAGAACAGGAAAAGCCCAATAGCATGACAGTTACGGGGAAGCAATGTAGGAACGTCATCCTGGTCTCTGGGAAATATCCTGGACTCTATCTTCTTGTATCTCTCTTTAACCCTTTCCTCTCCCTCTGTCTTCCTTCTCCATCCCCCAAGAGTTAGACTACCCCCTAGAAATGTCCCAGACGCTTTCAGATAACTATGACTCTTTCTTGTTCTTCCTCCTGGTCTCTCTCTCTCTCTCTCTCTCTCTCTCTCTCTCTCTCTCTCTCTCTTCCTCTTTCTCTTTCTTTTCTCTCTCGGATGAGTGGAACTCTGTATGACAAGGCATAGTAAAGGTATCATCAAAGATGAGTTCTATATCAGTTCTGGAACTCCCTAGAGAAGGGTGTATGCTTAGGAGCATCCTGACCCTGGGCTGCCGTCTTTCCCAAATATGCTTCTTATGTATAGCTCAAGAAAGAGACATCATTATGCACGGACAAGCAACTAACAAAGCTCAAGAGGAAAAGGGCGACTCATCAAGAGAGGATTGTGGGAAATAAGGAGACTTTGAAGTGATTAAGGTAGGAAAAGGTTTATGGCTCATCATGAAATATGGATGAAATTAGTTATCCCATATGGATTCTAACTGGAATTGGGATGAAAATGAAGTTGGCATTAGGACAGCTGAAGCAGAAGAGGAGATGTTCCCAGGAAGACAGGGAGCCAGAGACTGAGTGACTGGTCATATAGCCATTTAGGGCAACATCAAGAGGCTCGTGGTGGTGCAGCAAGGTCAGCCGGCTTGGCCGAGCCTGTGGGCACCGTGTGCTCACAGACGCCCCACCACCACAAGGCTTTTTTTGGTTCTGGTTGCTCCTTGGCTATGCCATGAATCCTGCTTCCATCATCTCATTTTGACCCCATCCCTGCTGCGGTGATTATTGCAATTGTCAGTTTGACAGGATCTCAAGTCACTGAAGAAACAATAAGACGAATTGAGGTCTGAAGATCCACTGTAACCGGGCGGCACCGTTCCCTGGACTGGGGTCCTGGGATGAAAAGAAACGGAGAAAGCAAGCTGAGCAGCAGCAGCATCCCTCTGCTTCATCACTGTGTGTGCAGTGTGACCAGCTGCCTCCTGCTCCTGCTAGGACTCCCCACGGCCATGGACTGTAGCTGCTGAACTATGAACCAAAATAACCCTTCCTCCTGTGAGCTGCTTCTGTCTGGGTACTTTATCACAGGAAGAGGAACATAGATGCCTCCTCAAACCCCTCTGAAACATCCCAGGCTGCACCGGGGAGCTCTTTAGGAGCTCTGACCAAGTCCTAGCCCTGAGACTGGCAGTTTGAAGCTGCAAGCATCTCTTGCCTCACCCTTGATTGGTGCTAACTTTCCCACTATTGCCCCTGAACTCTTACCCACCACCAGTCATCTCTGAAAATAGTAGAGACTGGAGGGGAAGACGCACAAGAGTCTTGTGGACCAGCCTCTCAGCCAGCCGTGCCTGACTGAGTCCATGGACAGCCTTGCAGTTCCTGGAGGGCAGCAGCAAGGCTTGATTGCCTCTGAGAAGGAATAGGTTCAGAGTGCAACGTTTTAATGTCGTCATAAACACCCCAACTGCCTCCCAACTCTTAGTATAAGCCAGGCTGTGATAGTAGGCAACAGTGAACTCTAGCAGGTCCAAAGAGTCAGCAAAGTCCTCGAAATAAATATCAAGTTCAAGAACTGAACCAGAGGTGTGAGTGTGCCCATCCTTGGCAGAGACTGCAGCCTGAACAGTCAGCCACAGGTCAGCAGAAGATGCTAGAGACACACTGAGTTAGGGCCTAAGAGCATCGATTGGCAAGCCACCACACAAGACCCTTTGTGCCTTTCCCACCCCAACCCCCGAGTCTCCACCACCTCCAGGTACAGATGGAGTCTGAAGGGAAGCAGGAAAAAGAGAATTTGTTTGCATGTCAGAATCTTTAAATCTCAAGTAGTGAGTGACGGTCAAGTAAAATATGGGGAGTAAGTCTGCGCCTGAGATTACCCATGAGACTTCTTGTGCTGGTACCCCAAGAGAAACAGCAAACTTTTCACCCAGATGCTCTAGATGGCAGTGAGATGGCGCTCAGCACTCAGAGATGTGTGGATTTGCAGGTCATTTCCTCAGCCATAAAGCAGCAATGCCCAACCTAGGGTCGTGGTTCAAAGCATTAGCTATGGTGATCTTAGTATGGACTCTCGGCTTGCAGTAATTAGGCTGCCATTATACACCAGGCATAGCATTGAAACCTCCTGTGCCCCTCTACCCATAATGAATCACTATTCCTTGATTCTCTCGGCCCTGCCAGGATGTCCTACCTTGTCAACTTGGACATTGCTAGTTCCTCTGTTACTGGAGTATGAGCAATATAAGAGAAAGATCTGAGCTTTGTCATAATTTCAAAAATACACATTTGTGCAGAAGATTGTTGAGTCTCTATCCATAATTCCTTCTATAGGGAATAAGTGTTCAATAAACAGTGACATTTTGCATGAAATTGAATATGTATCCAAAGCAGAGGGGCCAGCCAGATTGGGTCTCTTCATCCTTTTAAAATCTAGACAGTGTTATTTGGGGGTTTCAAACCCATCACCTACCTACACAAGTATAAAAACCTCTGTCACAATTTCTAGGAAGTTCCAAAGATCATCTTCTCCTTTGCCTCCCTGAGTCTATGACCTTGAAAGCTCTTTCTGAGCTACTCTGGCTCCGGCTGGAGGTAAGGCTCTGTCACCTCACCATTGTTTACAAGAAATCCAGCCCATAAATCAGGAGCTGAGCTCAGAAGAACTGACCTATGAGGTCAGCGAAGAAGTCCAGGGAGACATCCCAGCTCAGCTTCCTACCATATATATCCCTGCCCCTTCTGAAAGGACCAGTCTGCACAGGACACCCGAGACCAAGTTCTCAGCACAAGGAGATTTATTTGCCCCAGAGGGACAAAGGGCCACCTCTGAATAGAGAGGAGATAGAAACTGGCAAAGATCGGTTTCTAAAGGGAAAACCTGTTTGGCTGGGTATGTTAATTAGGGCAGTCACAAGGGCCTTTTGCTTGCTGGACTTCAATACTTTGATATCTGGACCTTGGTGGTCAGTCTCAGGAGGGGGGAGTGGCCAAATAAGGGAGAGTAGGCCTTGGCAGCTAGCTTTAAGGCTGTAATCTATGGTTTAGCAAAGAGGAGAAGGGTAAAAGGCAAAACCTGTGGGCACTATGTTTGCCATTCTCAGGCCTGCTAAATCCCTTCACCTGCTCAGCTCCACTCTCTCCCCAGCCCCGCCCCTACTAGCTCTGAATCCCTCTCCTTCTTCAAGGAACTTGCTCCTTTGGCACCTCCACAAATCAAAGCTCTCCCATATGCCCAGGGGCCTGGCCTTGTGAGAAGACTTCCCCTCTGAAGAAACTCAGAGGATGGGTTTTAAAACTATAAATTATGTAAATATCATCCTTAGTTACAACCCAGCCTCCACTCACAACCATGGCAGCAGGGCCCTAAGGGTGTGTCCCTGTGGACCCTGGTCCTGGCAGCTGCCCTAGCAAATGGACTCCTGTCTGTAGCATGAAGTGTGTCATGGCCCCTATGCGCTCCGTGTGTGCCACATACAAGCCAGCCAGGTCGTCCCTGTGGTGAAATCTTGTCAGCCCCTAAATCCGCTCCTGAAAGTCTCACTAGTTTCCCTCCTCAGGGAACAGAAGCCATGTCTGTTGGTTTCCTAAAGCCTTCCTTTCGTGCTGGACGTCAAATTGTTTCTAGATTGTTCTCTGGCTTTCCTGCGCATACGCATACACATGAACACTTGGACATGCACAAATCTGGGTGTCTGGTTTGAAAACCGATAGCTATAGAAAATAGATTACTTTGGGAATATGGGCGATGGGACCTGTTGTGATGGTTCAACAAGATGGTACAGCTCTTGCAGAGGACCTGAGTTCAAATCCTAGCACCCACACGGGGGCGCTCACAACCTCCTGTAACTCCAGCTCCAGAGAGATCCATCACCTCTAGCTCCACAGGCACCTGCACTGGTGTGCACATACCCGCACACATAAACATAATTAAAAATAAAGTAAATCTTTTTAAACGAAGATTATAGTCCTGACCAGCAGTGGGTGTAGAATGGTGTGATGCCTTAGTTTTGCTGCTCGGGTGACTGGGGCTGGCAATGCTTCCAGTTTCTCTTCAACATTCTTTGGCTTCAGCTCCTCGCAGCTCCCACCACTGAAGGCAAACGGCGGCCTTCTTCCCTTCACAGAAATTCAGCTCTGGCTGATTTCCTTCAGTCCATTCTTCTAAGGACCAAGTCAGCGTCACCAATACAAGAGCTGTGACAACACTATGTGCGCTTGTGTAAGTCTAGGCCCGCGGGGAACACAGACAAGGACCCTGAAATACGGCACCTGTAAGTCATACAGCCCTTGAATGCCTAGTTTATCATTCGAGTTATATTGCCAAATTGTCAGAAAAATAAACGTAAGTGGCAAATGCTAAATACCATAGCTTTTGATCCAAACACAAGTTTTATTTAATGATACTATGAGAATAGCATGGAATCGGTTATAGTTATTGTTATACAGGCAACATAAATTCAAAATCTCATTTTATTTTTTTCTAGCTGCGGACTTAAATGACTTAACTCTCCTGAACCTCTGAGTCTCTGGAAAGACCGGTGAGAACACTAAGGAAGGTGTTTACATGGAAGTGCGCAGGGGAGTGACTTCTTCAGAGAACGCTCAAGTGCTGTGTAAGGCCTACCTGGAAAGATCGTTGTTTAGAACACTAAGGAAGGTGTTTACATGGAAGTGCGCAGGGGAGTGACTTCTTCAGAGAACGCTCAAGTGCTGTGTAAGGCCTACCTGGAAAGACCGGTGAGAAGAACACTAAGGAAGGTGTTTACATGGAAGTGCGTAGGGGAGTGACTTCCTCAGAGAAGGCTCAAGTGGTGTGTGCTTATAAAACAGCATGGAGATTACTCAAGAAACTAAAAATAAACCTTCATATGACCCAGCTATGCCTGGGTGTTACCCAGAGGACTCCGCCTACGTCCCTCATCAGTGTTTACTGCAGCTCTACTTCCAGCGCTAGAACTAAAACTGCAGTTTGTCAGGTTAAATTAGAAAGACAAACCTTGTATTTCTTCCTCGTTTGTGGATCGTACATCTGTATAGATAGATGAACTCATTCACACACACATGACATAGGATGTGGAGGAGGCTAACAGACAGAGGAAAGGGAAGGAAAGGGGAGCCCAGGGAGGCATGGGGACCGTCTGTTCAGAGTGCATTATATGCCCGTAGGAAAATGTCTTTCTGACACTTGGTACTCAGAACAATGAACATGTGCCAGTGTTCTCGAGTTTTTTCTGCTGTTCCCAGGAATATTATTGTCTTATTAGGAAGCTATTTGTCTCCATAAGCTTTACACCACGAGGCCCTTTCTCACGTGGTAAACACTCAGAATATCTGTTCATTTAGAATGTGAATGGTTAATGTCTCACAAACCAGACAGTGTTCCCTTTACTTGTCTGGAACATGAGGGTAAAGTAGAGGAACCGAGACTTAGCCCGTGCCCCTATGACTGACTGCCACCTTCCTCCAGAGCTATGGGCAGAATTCTTCATGCTTATATGGTCCCCATGTCTGCAACTCTCAAAGCATTTTTTTTTCAGAGATTAAATCGGGACTTTCATACGACCCTGGTTAATAAATGTCAAGTCTTCTATGTGGACGCTCAGAATATCCTTTTGAGGAAGGTGCCTGACAGCCTTATCTTGCACACAAATAAACTGAGGCATGGAGGGATAAATCAGGATTGCTGCCGAGGCTCCACTCCTTATGTGCACAGTTTCTCGTGAAGACCAGGGATTCACAGGAACACAGGTAATACGTGCAGGGATTCCCAGGGGCACAACTGGGGTTCTTGAAGACGGCACCTACTAGTTCCACTATTCACCTAACATGGGCGTGCATGGGTGTGAGAGGGAGGGTTCTGAGGCAAGGATTGCCTTAACTGTGTCGATGAGATCAGTTCCTGCAGACAAGCCAGAGCATCAAAGGTGTGCAACATGGCATCCAATATGAGTCTGCAAGCTTCTTGCCCGAGATCAAGTCCCCATGGCCACAATTAAGAGGCAAGAGGATCTGGGGGCAAAGAGAGGTTGAGAGATGGCTCTGTACCCAGGAGAAGGCAGATAACACTTGCCAGCATCTGAAGAGGAGCCCTCCAGCCTGCCAGCTTCGCATGGTGTGACTAACTGGGAGGAGAGGTGCAAGGGCTTGGAAAATGGTCAGCTGCCTTCTTGGAGGCAGTTCCTAACACCCATACCAACTGAATAACAACCTCACAACCCCCTGTGACTATGGCAGCTAGGGAGCTGATGACCCCTGCTGGTCTCCTCGGGAGCCTACACATAAGCACGCGCTCACCCTACACACACACACACACACACACACACACACACACACGCACAACTAAAATAAATACTTTAGGTGAGATGGTTTACCACAACCCACTCCACCCCCAAGCTCACACCCGCCCCTGGGGACCCTGGGGTCTGCCATCCTTCTGTTTTTGGTTTTCTTGGACAAAAATCTTCCACCTATTTATCCTCCTAATCTGAAAATGTCAGTAGTTGACAGTATCAGTCACTAGACAGTCCGTGTCTAACATGCTATGGTTTTGGAGGCTCTGTCCCAGGAGAGCACTCCTAACATGGAATGACTTTTCTATCTTGTGTAGCTCTGGGTCGGCTTGGCCCACAGAGAAAGCTCACACGAGACTCGACATACAGAAAAGAAGCGGCGGCCATTCTCACTGTGCTCTGAAGGCTGGCGAGAGTACATGGCACCGAGGAGCTGTCATTGCAAGTCCCTCAGCTCCTGCTGGTGTTCTCTGCCTCAGCTCCTCCACCCACACACATGTGATCACTCAGTTCTGCATGGGAACCCCTAAGCTGAGCTTGCAGGTAGGACACACAGGACACCACTGAGCCCCAGGAACTCCCATTGTCCACACCCACTCAGCCGACCTGCCCCATTATTGCAGTATGTAATCACTTTTTTAAAAAGAAAAGTTATTGCATTTTCATCTATTCAGTGTGTGTGTGTGTGTGTGTGTGTGTGTGTGTGTGTGTGTAAGATGGCAGAGAATAGGGAAGAAAAACGGGAATATGTACGTCAAGGCATGCGTGTGGAAGCCAGAGGACAAGCTCGGGTGCCAGCGTGTGTTGTTGCTCACCCCTGTTCGAGCTAAGCTCCCTGACCTGAGAGTTGCTATGGATTCTCCTGCCTCTGCCTCCCATCTCTTCTCTGGAGTTCAAGAATGGCAGCTGCATGCTACAGAGGATTCTGAGGATTTCATCCCGGTCCTCACACTTGCACAGCAACTGCTTTCTCCGTGGAGTCAGCTCCCCAGCCTGACAAGCCCATCTCTTCAGACCACGCTGTCGGCTTCTTCTGCAAACCCAGACCTCTGTCCCTGCCACCTTCTACTGGAAGCATCCAGAACTCTGCCTCAGCTGCTTTCTCATAGTGAACCAGAATCAATCATGTAAAACCTACAGAGCAGAAACAGGGCAGGTATGAGAGTCAGGAAGCTGAGGAAAAAATACCACAGCAAATGTATCAGAGGAACGGGGCCAGAGCCAAGTGACATCTTTTTATGATGGAAAAAAAGCTCCCCTAAAACAATGACCAGGGTGATTTTACAGCTTTTAAAAAAAGGAAAAGTGCCCAAGTCATAAACAGAAAAGATGAAGGAGAAAGAAAATATGGATTCCCTAGAGATGAGAAACCACAAAGGTCACAACTGGATTGCTGGTGGAGTCAGCTGGTCAGAAAGAATGGCTCTATTGTGGATCTAACAGACAGTTGACCAGGACCCCAAAGCCAGGGAATCAGCACAGGGGATGGTGAACCCACTGTCAGTATCCACAAACCCAGTGGAGTGGTAATTCAGAAAGGAGTGCCAAGATTGTTGTAGCTTTCTAAGGAGCAGAGCATGGACCCTCAGCATGGCGGGGCACACCTGTAATGCCAGCCCTTACCGAGCATGGCTGTCTGGGCATGGTATGAACACCTTCAATCCCAGAACTCACAGGAGCAGAGGCAGTAAAATCAGGGCTTCCTTGTCACCATGGCTACATGGTAAATTTGAGGATGCTGTCTCTAAAACCAAAACAAGGGAAAGGAAAGGAGAAAGGAAAAGGAGAGCTGAGGCTGTGGCTCATAAGCTAGAGTGTTTGCCCAACATGCACAAAGCCCTGGTTTTAATAACCAACCCAGCATAAAACCAGGTTGGTGGCCACATCTGCAACCCCAGCACTCAGGACGTGGCAGCAGGAGGATGAGATTCAAAGTCACCCTTGTCTAACAGAGAGATCAAGATCAGATTGGACTACAGGAGACCCTTTCTCCAAAAAACAAAACATGGACCAATGAGATGATTCAGTGGGTAACGATGCTTGCCATGCAATCCTGAGTCCAATTCCCAGAGCACACATGGTATAAAGAGAAACACACTCAAACACATATGCACACACACACACACACACACACACACACACACACAATCCTGAATCCAATCCCCAGAGCACACATGGTATAAGGAGAAAAAACACTTGCAGGCATACACACACACACACATATATACACACATAAAAAACACACACACTAAAATTTTTAAAAACTAGATGCAGGAAAAGACAGCCACGAGCCCTGTCTGTGTGAATATCCTTCTAAAGCCTGGTGAACTCACTTGCTAAGAAGCTGATGGCACTGACCCAGGGCTCTGCCTTTGATTAGGTCTCTGGGGAATGAGAGACTGCAATGTTCCAAGAATAAAATGGGGTCCTGCACCCTGCTTACATCCTCACTACCAGGAACAGAAGCACGAGCTCTGAAACGGTAACATTCACAGCAGACCCAGAAATGAAAAAAAAAAAAAAAACAGATTTCAATTCAATAGATTTGGGAGACTCCGCTGAAAACTTCCAAAATGTCCAACAAGGAGAAGCGAGAGTAAAATGAGCAAATAAATAAATACACTCGCTCCTCTAAAACTCGGTGGTTTGGGGATCCAAGAACTCTATTTTTAAATCTCGTAAGTGGAAAACAGCTTTTGCCCCATGTTGTTTACAATGGCATATCGCTGCTTTGAGTGGCATAAGATTAGAAACCGTGTAGATGGGGGGCAGAGGGGTGAGTCCAGAGTGATAGATACAGACGCTGCAGCCTGTCTCTGCCACAGAATACGGTGGCCTCTCTTTTCTAATAAACGGTATTGTGTGTGGATTGAGAGGGCGTAGGAACGTGGAGCATTGGGAGAAGAAGAGAGCGGAGACAGAATGGTAGAAGGAAATCCTAGCAAGCAAAGGGAAAGTTACATGATGTGTGTGCTCACTGGTGAGTCTCTGTGCGGTTCTACACCCACGATGTCATGTGTGGGTGCCCAGGAAAAGTCTAGGGAAAAGATTCAAACTATCAGCAGAGGTACTGTGCAAATAAATATGTCATAAGTAAGTAGGTGAGTAAATACTTTTGAAAACCATAACAAAACTTATCTTTTAGATTTATTTGTTTATTTGACCCCCCACCCAGTGATGAGAATCAAAGCCAGACAAGTATTTCACAGCTCAGCTCCACCTTCAGCTCCCAAATCTAATCTTTAAAAAAAAAAAAATCATGTTCCATCCTCAAAAAAATTAAAGTTAATCTGGTGATGGATGGAGATAGAGACAGAGACCCACACTGGAGCACTAGACTGAGCTCCCAAGGTCCCAATGAGGAGCAGATGGAGGGAGAACATGAGCAAGGATGTCAGGACCACGGGGGGTGCACCCACCCACTGAGACAGTGGGGCTGATCTATTGGGAGCTCACCAAGGCCAGCTGGACTGTGACTGAAAAGGCATGGGATAAAACCGGACTCTCTGATCATGGCGAACAATGAGGACTGATGAGAAGCCAAGGTCAATGGCAAGGGGTTTTGATCCTACTT
>NW_026067915.1:11698077-11703066 GCF_014885135.2 Alexandromys fortis | reverse complement strand
GGGAGAGGAGTGGGGGGAGGGGGAGAAGAGTGGGGGGAGGGGGAGGGAAATGGGAGGCTGGGAGGAGGCGGAAACTTTTTTTTTCCTATTCTCAATAAAAAAAAATTAAAGTTAAAAACTCCTCTGATTTTTTTTTCAGAAAATAAAATCAAATTTTTTGATATGAAATTACACTCTCTTTTTAAAATATATGTGTGTCTTTGTGTGTGTGTGCACGCACACATGTGTGTATGCATATGTGGGTGTGCACAAGTATGAGTGTGCGTGCACACACATGGTATGTGGGTGATGACAGAGCCAGAGAGGGACTGTGAAATCCCCTGGAGCTGGAGATACAGGAAGTAATTATGAACTTCAGGAAGTTATGAACTGACAGACATGGGCACTGGGAACTGAACTCAGGGCATCCAAAAGACCAGCAAGTTCTCTTAACCACTGAGCCATCTCTCCAGCCCCAGTTATAGTCCTATAGAAATAAAATCTCTAAATCACTCAGTACATAAATAAGAACATCCAATGGGATAAAGGAACAATTCTTTTTGGAATATTCACTAAAAAAAATAAATAAATGCCTGCAATTTAGGCTTATTACCTTGGATAGGAAGTTCAGTGAGGCTGGACCTCAGATCTTAGGTCTCCATCAACACTTCCTGGTGCTAGAGGTTGTACCTGCTTACATTAAACTGCATTCAACTCCCACTTCAACCTTTGTGTTAACCACCAAGGCAGAAATGTAGTTTAGAAGTCATAGGAACTTTATACTGGGAGAGACAACTGGAATCAGGGTATCTCTGGGAAGGGCTGGAAACCTAGTGCAATGGAAACTCCCTAGAATCTATAGGGATGACCCTAGCTAAGACTCCTAGCAATGGGGGCTACAGAACCTGAACCAGCCATCTCCTGTAGCCAGGCAAGACTTCCAGAGCTAGATTTGGAACCCCGACCCAGTCACAAACCTCTGACCTACAATTTGTCCTGGGGTAAAAGTGCACAGGAATTATGGGAGTGGCCAATCAATGACTGGTCCAGCTTGACACAAACACCACAAGAGGGAGCCCATCCTGACACTGCCTGGAGGGCCAGGAGCCAGAAGAGAAACAGCCCAGTGAGACATAGGATAGAATCAAACATGACTGGCAAAACAGGGGGAGGAAAGTCCCTCTCAGGGACTCACAGGTTTCCCCATACCTCAGCTCCTCCACGCAGAAGAGTAAGGTGGGAGGTTCTTCCCATCCTCCACCCCCGTGACAGCTATTATAGGATATCTTATCTCCCTTTATTCTAAAAGTTCCCGCAAAGCTTGCCATCCGCTGCCCTGCTTCCTGCAGCCCTTCTGAGTTCTCAGCCATCTTTCTCTAACTTCCTCTTCCTCTCGGTTCTTGCCATTATTCTTGCTACTTCCATGTTCACGTGGACAACCTAGTCAATGTCGGGTTTACATATTGCTCATGTACCTTCAGTGACGCCTCCTCCATCTTGTCTCAGCCAGCCATTCTTTATCACCCCAGTGTCAATGCCAACCTCCCCGATACATCACGAACCATCCCATCTACTCTTGCTAACAAGGAACAGTACAAGGATTCCCTTATGAAGGAGGCCAGAAGAAAGGGGGCATAAAAGCCCACAAGAGAAATCCAAAGTGACTTCAAGAAACAGTTCAAAAATTGTCTAAAGAAAACTCCAAAATGGAAGATGATAGGGGGAAAAGACAAACTTGCCCCTCTCTCGTAGCATGACATCCGGGTCCCCAGCCTTGGTGAAAAGTGATGAGCCACAGGGAGGAGTGGTTAAGAATAAACACTGCACTATTAGGAGACTCAAGATTGCTTCCCAGCACCTACGTCAGGCAGCGCGGGCTCCTACCAAACACCCTCTTCTGGCTTCCATGAGCACCTGCACTCATGTGCAGACAGACTCTCTCTCTCTCTCTCTCTCTCTCTCTCTCTCTCTCTCTCTCTCTCTCTGTCTCTCTCTCTCTCTCTCTCTCTCTCTCTGTATATATATATTCTTTTACAAAATATCCAGAAGGAGGGAAGCCGAACAAGCGACCTGAGACTAGTGTGGAGTGCTCTAGTTCTCTGCTTCCCTTGAGATCCGTGTGCTGTCATGCCAGATGCCGGCTGAGGAAGAGGTTGAGTGTTGGATGCTGGATGGTGAGGGCACAGAACATGCCCCCACCATGGGGCCTGTGTGCTTTTGTCACCCCTCGTTCCTGGAATGTGTTACATATAGTCTCTGTCATTTTTTCCATATTTCGGGGGGGGGATTGAGATTTTGTAATTAAAGGTAACTCTTCTTAACCCTTCTATAAAATGTGTGGCATGTAGTGCCTGTTTGTGTGATTTTTACCTGGGGGATGCCTTCATCAGACACAGATCCTGGGAAAGCCACACAAGCACTCTACAAACTACTGCCTACTGCGCCTGGGACTTTTCCTGCCGTTAAACTCTTTAACTGGCAGAGAAAATTAACCTGACCAAGACCCCTAATGGTAACACAGCAGTTAGGAGAGGTGAGAAACCTGGGGGAGGGGGCAGATTCCTCTACTAAATCATTTTCAATGTGCCCTTTTCTTTGGTTGTAGCTAAGCAATCTTGGTAGAAGATGAGTTGTCTGAGAACATTCCTTGGGTGTAAGTCTGAGTGTACCCAGGAATCTTCTGTAGACTATCTGCAATGCAGCTGCAGTATGCCCAGCATCTTCTATAAACACACGCATGATGCAGCACAGTTCACACAGGGGTCTTCCTGTCTTGGTCCGGAAGGTCCAGTCTCTGGATGCAGAGGACTTGCAGACACTGTCTTTCCTTGAGCCGTAATTCAAGAACTGTGCCTAGTAGTGTACATTTAAGTTGTCCATCCCACCCTCCCTGTCTTAGTGAGTGTTCCATTGCTGTGAGGAGACACCATGGCCAAGGCAGCTCTTAGAAAAGAAAGCATTTTACTGGGGCCTGCTAACAGTTTCAGAGCTTTAGGCCAATGTCCTCATGGCAGGGAGCGTGGGGGCATGTGGGTAGATATGGTGCTAGAGAAGTTACTGAGAGTTCTACATCCAGATCCCTGGGCAGCAGAGAGGGAGACACTGGAGAAGCTCAAAGGCCACCTCCAGTGATGCATTTCCACCAACACAGCCACATTTTCTAGTCCATTTAGAGTAGTGCCACTCCCTGGTGGCTAAGCATTTAAATACATGAGCCTATGGGGGCCGTTCATATTCAAAACACAACGCTCCCCATCCTTTTTAGATGACTACATATAGCCTTTCAGAATAAAACTTACACCCTTTCTTCACTCTGAGAGAACACTGTCTCAATCCTGCAGAAAATAAAAATTACCCTTTTCTGTCTTGGCTGGGCTGTTCCGCATTCACCCCAATGTCAGCCATTTGTGTTTGGTGTTCATGTGTTGACCCTTGTCCTAAGATGCTTAATGAGTTTATGTGTAGAATATATTCTCTTGGTCTTTACTCCCAAATAATTTACATTTAATGAGGGGAAAAAATGTTTCTGAACTCAGTGAGTGCTGCATGCTTGCAGGCATGTATCTAATAAAAACATAAGTCTTAATTGGTTTTTCCATGAAGAGATCCAGATGCAGCTCGAAGTCCTCTCTAATTAGTGGTTTTCTCTTGCAAGTCACTGCTTGTAATGGAAAATTTTAAGAAACGCAAATCCCCCTGGCAAATAGATCTGCCTTCAACTTCTGGGTCAGTTGAAGCTTCACCTGCTTCCTCCCGCGCTAGCCATGAAGTCACAGTTGAGCCTGCAATTCTTCTAATCATGTCTTCCTGCCCAGTTGGAGGTTAAGTGCTTCAGAAGAGCTCCCACAGAGCCATGAGGCCTTCAGAGCCAATAGGTCTTATTTGTCTAGGCGAGTCATTAATGGCTCATTATGATGAATGCTTTCTATGTGCCAGAAAAAGTTCCACGGCTTAGACACGTGACACAGCTCCCTCAGCATGCAGTCCAGAGAGCTCAACAGTGCCTCCAGAAACAACCGAAACGAAAGGCGACAGATTGAAATTGTGAGATTGTCGTCCCTAGTTGCAGAACTCTTTATCCAATCGTGAGCCTACTGTCACCACTGACACTCATGGGAGACCTTCCTACTCATGTAGACCATGCAACCCTTACAGTCAGCATCATTAGATTGTAGATGGAGCCAAAATGTCCTCAACTTATCCCTGTCCCCATGATCAGTCACCTACTACTCTGGACACAAATCTACATGGGTTCTACTTCCTGTATGAGTTTGGGCTGTATAGTAAAAGTACCTTAGATGGTGAGGAAATCCCTACCATAGTATTTATCTCTTGGTGTGTGCAGCTCCCTTAATGACATTTTATTTCAATGGCATATTTTTCTAAGATTTAATCTCCTACCCATTGATCCTTTATTGCCCAAGTTCCAACAGTTGCATTGGATGTATCTATATGAGACCAAAACAAAACCCACAAACACTCAGATGCAAACTGCAAAGGATTTCACAGCGGACCAGCTAGAGAAGAAATGTTGTGCTTTCTGTCTAAAGGAGACATAAAACAACATTAGAAGCTATCAAGCACTAGGGACAGGCGAAGGGAGAGCATGCTGGAGGGACAGAGATGGTGAAATGGAAAATTTGGAAACCTTAGCCTGGACCTGAGATTATACAATCAGCATTTTGAGGTCAGAGTAAAAATAGATGGTGTCATGTTGTCTTCCTGTCCAGAGCTTTCTGGTGAGGGCCATGAACTTCCAGCAGCCAAACATTTGTCCTCATCATCAGTGCAGAATCATGTTTGTCTGGTCCTGTAAAATCTCCTCAGCCACCAGGTAAGCAACCCCTGAACAGCATGGGGATGGTCTGTGTCTAGGTTTGTGTTGAGTTGACAAAAACTTAAGACTAGAGACCTTTATTTTTTTTTCTTTTTTTTTCTTTTTTTTTAAATTTATTTATTAAATATTTCTTTCTCTTCCCCCCCCTCTCCTTCCCGCTTCCGTCCCGCCCC